>NC_135212.1:5360608-5400608 GCF_052324685.1 Brachyhypopomus gauderio
GGCTGAGAGCGATGAAGACAAAAGAAAAGAACAACCGTAATCAGAAACGTCCATCGACGTGGTGTGCTTGCCACAGCAATATATGCTTATGGTCAAGCCAGGAAGATTAAACGGCTTTTTACTTTGGGCAAGCAAATGGGAAACTGGCAGATCTTCATGCTAGGAGTCTTCCACTAAGTCCCTGTAATTACTTACAATATGTTAATTAAGAAATGGCTTGCTGATGGAGTGCATTCAGGACGCAGGCCGCCATGAATCTGAAACCATCCTGCCAACGTTGAGCGCGTGGCAGGGCTTCCTGTCTCGTAACGAGCGTGTGTCTGACATGCACTCGATTGGCCACACCTCACTGCTAAGTAAAACAGTATTCAATACTCCGACGGACGAGCCTCGGGCGAGCGGAAGGTGGAGGGGTCTAAGCGGACGGAGGCTGGCGGATGGAGGTGTTCCAGGGATGGAGATGGTGTTGGCGGTTACCCAGAAACGCAGAGGGAGACACGGTTCCATTGCTGCGTGACACCATCACGCTAATCCCAGTCTCCACGAAGGGAACGGAGAAATCAATCACTTCCGAACGCTCCTCGTTGATCGTCAGGGAGCCCACAGCCATGATGGCTTTCTTGTACACCACCTGTCACAGCAGACAAAGATGTCTAGACAAAGGCCCCTAACTTTTATGCACTGGGACACTCCGGAAGCTCGTTTTATTTCGTCTCGTCTCTCGGAGCGACCTGGAGATCTGGTCCAACCACTTCATTCCCTGCTGCTACAAACTGAATTAATGGTAAATCCCCTTTTTCGCTTCCTGCAGGTGACTGGAAGTAACTCTTTCACCGAATTACTTTCAGAGGACAAAGATTTATAGATTCTCATTCTGAGGTTTCGGGAGATGCTCACCATTTTAAAAACATGCGGTGAAACAAATAGAACAAAGGATTCTGATTTTAATAGTGTCGCTATACTCAAAACAAGCTACTACATCCAGCTGTGAAACATTGCCTAGTCTCAACCGTTAGCATTGGCTCATTTGCATACCACTCACGCATTGGCTGTGAGACTCAAGCATTTTGCATAGACGTCATGGTCTCAAGCCTGACCAATCAAATCTCATGCATCACAAAACACTCTGCTATAATAACCAATATAGTCAACTTTGATTTGTTGCTGTGATGACAACAAATAACAGCTGAAACCTAATTGGCAAAGCTTTCCCGCCACATTACATTGAGACATGCTGGTGGTTAGATAAGCCCCACCCACTCCCCCCACTCTTGAAATTTCTGGGTCCTGAGAGGTATGCATGTCTACACTGCTAACAGGCCATAATTAGGTGTCCTCCATTGTTACCATTATTTGCATGGGCAAAATAATACTTGTTAAAACAAAAATGAACTCAGTGAAGAACTCCTCACCTCCCCCACCATTCCATTCCACACATTGTTTATCTTTTTTCCATGTTTCCCATTGGTCACCAGGTAAAGGTCGTAGGTGAACTTCACATTCCTGGCGATCTTCTTCAGGATGTCAATGCAGAAACCTTTGCAGCACTTTTTAATGTACGTTCCTCCTCCTCCGTGGAATTGCTGACGGAGAGAAGAGATACATTTAAGCTTGTCCAACAATGCGGAGTAAATTAAGGAGGATTAGAGCACAATAAGCATTTTCTTCTCATAATGCCGCTCTCAGTATTCATATTCAATATGCTTCCCGTTACTAATTTACAGAGCATGACACACAGAGCTAAATGCACATGGTTTGTTGTATAAACAACTCCAGTGCAATTGTGTTAGAACAGCGATGATTCAAGGGTGATATGGATTTCAGATCTCTCAATGAAACATATCCAATGGCAACAGAAGCGCTATGACTACAGCATTGTACTGGGATTAGGTACAGTGCACAAAGTCTGACTCAGACAGCACGGGCCACCACTGGCACTGGAGAAATCTGTTAATTATGATGAATCGAAGGGCTTTTCCCTTGAGATGCTCTCAAAGGGGCCATCAGGAGAGCAGAAGACGCATCTAGAGACTTCTAGTGCCTCGTTAAGGCCCTGGACAATCTGTGAGGCTTTAATTGCAGAGGGAATCTCCTGGGGTGTGGGAGAAAACAGCTCTATTTACCCAGTAATCAAGATGGTTATTTCATTAAGAGCGAAAGAGTTAAGACAGGCGAGACAGAGGAAGCGGAGAGAGAGACAAAAAGATGAAGCAGAAAGACATGAAGTAACAGAGAGAGAGAGAGAGAGAGAGAGAGAGAGAAAGAGAGAGAGAGGGTGGATGAAACAGAAAGACATGAAGTAACAGAGCGAAACAGACAGACTAAAAAGGAATTTTAGACAATTCATATTGTCTTCAAGGCCCCATTTACACATTTAAGTTTGGTGTGGAAAAGTTCACCCCTTCTTCAGCACAGGAACAGGACAGACTGAACAAGAAGTTTGGGTTCCTTGAGTTGCTGGCTGGGCTCCCACTACACGTTCACAGAAGTTCATGGTCTGATAAACGAGATCCAACCATGATACAGAAAGCACATAAAAATATCTAGTGTAAACCCAAGGACAAGCACAGAACATTAGTTTCCCAGATAAGCTGAGCAGAGCTTGATCGCATTTTAATTCAGGGTCTTAATAGGACCATGTAAGTTTTTGTGTCTCTCTTCAAAGTACAGACTCTCACTGATTGCCTATTTTGTTTAGACGTCAGAAACCCCCCCCAGTGTTCGGCACAATCTGATGTTACGGTGAGTTTTGCAAGTCCAGGGTGACTCACTGGAGCACACCTCCCAATTACCGGCCGGCCACGGCGAACTAGCCGAGCATGTTGACAAAAGTCCACTTTGGTGCGAGCTGACGGGCACGAGAGCAGGAAGCGGCTGATTAACCACGCCAGCCGCTTCCTGCTCTCGTGCCGCGTGCCGGGGAGTTCACACGCCGAGGACGTCAGCTAGCCGCCACCTGGGAGCTTCATTTAACTTTCAGATTGAAGCTAATTAAGACCGGGGGCCCTTCGCATCCTTTATGCATCAAAACTCGGGGAAGAGGCGCTCGTGCCCGCGCATTGCTCACAGAACCGGCGCTACCACGAAAGTTCTGGAGAACCGCGGGCTGCCCTGGACGTCTCGGCACGGACACCGGCGTCATTCCTTTATTTATTTCCTTTGGCCTCCGAGTTTAGCTTTTCGGAGTAAACTTGGAGAGCTCCACATCTGATTTAATTACGGCGGCCATATGCGGAGACGACGGGCCACGTCGTTAGATGTGTGACACTGCCTGGCAACGCCACTCGGCTCCCGCTCTCAACAGAAATAAAAGGCCCCTTCCCAGCAGTGAAGGAGCTTTGCAATTCATCTTAAAAGATGGAGGAGCCTTATTGTATGATTCAAGACATTAATCCACTGCCATTTGACTGTATCACGTTAGCATGGTAGAAAGATTTAGAGACTGTATTCCCTGCAGAGACATGGCAACATATTATATGGAACTTACACATACGTCCTCCTTCTATATAAGACATCTGGTTCAGTTTAAAGTAATACACTGCTTGTCCCACTCTAATGAAGAATGATGAATATATGAATAATTAATATATCCTGATGTCAGTGCAGTCCAGCCTTAACAGGGACATGTTTTGGGGACAGGTTGTCCAGTTGCTCTCGTATGCGTGTGGAGGGGACATGTGAAGCCAGACGCCATTGTCCCCTCAGACCAGAATCACACCATCTCCACCTATTCTGGTCCAGAGATGGATTCCCTGCACTGGAAGTCTAGAATCACGCTCCCTCCCTCTTGAAAAGTTAAGATAAAGCGGAATAGGAGAGTCTCAACAACACTGCTGTACCTCGGGCTCCTGTGATTAGACATGTGAAGAGCTTATCTGTTATTTGAAAGTAAGGTTCTGCAAGCATTAATCTATTTTCTAATCTAGTTTCTCTAAAATAATTAGAGGCTTGCTATGGCTGACCTAAAAGAGGAATGTACAATTCGTTTCTGTAATTCGAAGACTGTCAGTTTTTGTTGCCTTTTTCATTTGTGTTTCCTTTGTGTGTGTGTGTGTGTGTGTGTGTGTGTGTGTGTGTGTGTGTGTGTGTGTGTGTGTGTGTGTGTGTGTGTGTGTGTGTGTGTGTGCGCGTGTGTGTGTGTGTGCGTGTGTGTATTAGCCTGGACATGGGTGGGAGGTTGGGGGGGGATGTAATTGTTCAGGTATTTTCTTTGTTTTCTTTTCTCTGTTTCAACTCTATGAGTTGACATAAGTTAAGCGTAAAAAAAAGAAAACGATGAGTCAAATGATGAAGCAGCGTTATCCCACTGGTGGAGAAGACGGCCGCTCACATCTGCACGGGCGGTGTGGTGAGAACAACACTTAGGCTTGATGTTGTGTTGTCATTGTTGCTGTTGTTATTTTGCCATGAAGAGGCATGTGTCCACCTGCAGACCGTACAGCGGAGCTTATGATGAACCTTCTACCTCCTCCTCCACGAGACTGACACACACACACACACACACACACGCTCAACCGGCTCAGCAAAATCGGGTTTAAAATCAACCCCCTCCATTCCTGCTGCAGTGGTTATGACGC
This sequence comes from Brachyhypopomus gauderio, assembly GCF_052324685.1. Classification (NCBI taxonomy): domain Eukaryota; kingdom Metazoa; phylum Chordata; class Actinopteri; order Gymnotiformes; family Hypopomidae; genus Brachyhypopomus; species Brachyhypopomus gauderio. The sequence goes on from NC_135212.1 coordinate 5,365,186, forward strand.
ACTCTGTGAATTCCCCCTGACACCCCCCCCCCCCCCCCCCCCCCCCCCCCCCCCCCTCCACACACACCACATCTCCTCCCTAGCGGATCTATATTACAGAGCACGGCTCAGAAAAGGTCTGTGACAGAGGCACAGAGAGAGAGAGAGAGGCAATAAGGGGTCACCCCCCCCACCAATTAAAACTTATGAAGACACACTGCAACATTACTCTCCCAGACCAGACCCACTTTATGAGTGAGTAACTGGATAGATGCCTAGCTAGAGGCGAAGAGTGTCTGACCTCAGATATTAGATGCAGTGCTGTGCAAGAGCACTACACAAAGATCCAGATATGCGGTCAATGCGCAAATAAACTAATATAAGAGACAGTCAGTGGCCTTTCTGGGTTTTGTTTTTTTTTTAACCCTCAGAAGTCAATTTGGTCGGCTGTTTGAAAAGCACAAATAACTCAGGAGTCTCTGTGGACCCTTGTATGTGTGTGTGTGTGTGTGTGTGTGTGTGTGTCCAGGCCACTGAAGCATGGCTCTAATGTTGCGGTGGCCTGCCCAGCTGGCTTCTGTTCCTGAGCTCACAAACCACAGCTGAAACAGGGCCAGACAGCGGCCGATCTACGGTAGTACACACCTTCTCCACCTGGGCCGTGTTAGCCCCCCTTAAACCTTCTCATCATGCCTCATCTCGCTCCAGGTCATTTTTTTTGCAACAGCACGTAGGCGTAAGACCCTCGTGTCGTTGCCCTGTGACTGTAGTTTACCAGTAAAGTTAACTAAGCAGTTTCTCTGATAAAGGAGTGGGAGAGCGCCATTAAAGCGTCACAGATAGACGATGAGCAGAGGGAGAGGTGTAGACGCAGAGGGAGGCTGCTCCCGGCTCTGGGGCTCGTTTATTCTTCCTGCATCCGTCGATGTAGTCTTCCTCCTCCCTTCTCTCCTCTTCCTCTTTCCTCCAGCACACGAGAACAATGTGTTCCTGAGTGGGAACCGTGCCACTGGAGGAAAGCAACATAGAACCCTGGCTTGGAGCCAAGTGGACATGTGTGGGAAGAACAGCACGTGTGTGTGTGTGTGTGTGTGTGTGTGTGTGTGTGTGTATGTGTGTGTGTGTGCGCACATAAGTCACGTAGAGCTTGCTACATGTCTATGAGATGTGCCTATGGAATCATGTCTTTTTTTTTTTTGCCCTATTTAGCAGTGCGTAAAATCCCATGTCTTCCCCACGAGCATTGCTTTTAGAGTCCTGGACTATTACCCAGAATACCCACTGATCACATATCCCCAATTTGAGTGGCTAACAGGAGAGGAGGAGGGTCATACCTCTTGCCCCTGTTCCTTTTATCTCCAGATGAAGTGCCCTTAAGGGGGCTCTAAAGATGGCATGCGGCAAATAACTTAGAAATTCAAATTACTCAAGAGGGCCAGCGGAGTTTGGCTGTGCGTTTGTAAATGTACACACCACGCTGCTCATTCTTGTGTCCAACCTCTTTAGAGCTGACTGAGACTGAGACAACATGGACCATAAGACAATGACAATAAGCCATAATTTAACATATTGATATAAAGCAACACAGTTATACCAAGACGATACCATTTAAGAGCACAGGTGTAGCGACAACTTACAAAACATTTGCATTTCAAATTAGTTGTGCCCAAGTCGTTTAGGGTTGAATGGTGGAGAGCCATTAGTGGTGCTTACTTAGTGCCTGGTAAAATGTCTTAACCCCTGCTAGTGCCACGCACTTCATAAATAAATATTCCTGACATTTCTACACCTGGTAAATCGAATCCGGTGCCCCAAAGTTCCCTAAGTTGGAGACGATCATTCTAGGATCAGATATTTCAGGTGACGGAACAGTCGGAAGCTGGTAGCTGGTGTTAGACACCATGAATCACGCCTCACCAAACAAGCAATCTGGAAAGAAGGAGCGTAGCTCAAAAAAGTCTCTCTCTCAGCAGCTCGAAGAGCCAGTGGGCAGAGACTCGAGACCAAGTCGGAAGATGCTGACGGCAGCACAACAGTAGCTGTGCAGTACCCAAGCAGCACGGGCTCAACACAAATCTAATACGTCTTAATGAGGGTCCCTGTCCCAAAGGCCACGCCTGGCCCACATTGACTGACCGGAGAGGGAGGTAAACAAACGGAGACGGACAGGCGTCTAGAGAAAAACGTGGGCGGAGGTGGGCGGTGCTCACTCTTTGATGTGCTTGCGACAGGGGACCGAGTTGCGCATGCAGGTCCCGGTGAGGCGCTCCACGTTCTCCACGATGACAAAGGGCTTCTCCTCCAGCGTCACGATGCTCAGGTGGTTGTCGTCCGTCTCGGCGTCGCCGAAGGAGTTGAATCGAGGCCACACCGGGAACTTCAGGGTCAAACTGCGATTCTCCCATTTACCCATCTGTGAACAGATCAGAGGGGCGCCGGTCCAAACTCCACTCCAGTCACATTATTTTTAATAAAATCATTAAAACTGGATGTTGGGGTGTATTTAATTACATTGACAATAATGACAAGAAATGTCAAGAAATGCGATAATAAGTGATGGAAACTCTCTCTAACATTGCTGTCCCTCAGTGCTATACCCAGTGATGTGACACAATGATGCGATCCTGGTTTTGGTTCAGAATACAAAGAAGTCTTTAACGCCAGATTAAAGCAGTTATGGACAGTACTTTACAGGACTGCAATGATACTCATGCAGGATGCTAAAATGGTTCCCTTTGTCTTCCCCCCTACTCTCTATAGTCTCTATACTCTCCTTACTCTCCATTACTATCTCACTCCCTCTTCATTACTCTCGCACTCCGCATTACTCTCACTCCCTTCTCCGTTTCTCCCTCCCTCATTCCCAGTTCTCTCTACCTCCTCCTCTCTCACTCTGTCAAGAACTCCTAACATTGTAATGACACCTGAGAGCATAGTGTCACCACCATCACAACCACGAAGACAAGGACAACACATCCATCAGCTACAGCCTGCTTCACACACACACACACACACACACACACACACACACACACACACACACACACACACACACACACACACACACACCTGCAGCAAATATATGCCATTTATCAACTGACACAGACAAACTACATTTTAATGTGAAATTTCTTTTCTTGTTTAAAAAACCCAGTTAAAAGGCGTGATTTGAGATGTGATAAGTTAAATGCAGACATGAAAAGAATTGAAACATTCCTCACACCAAAGATCCATGATTAATCACACCATATGCCAGCAGGACAGGTGAAGATATAAAACAGGAGCGTAACGTCCGGTGATTTACAGCACGTCTTAAACACTGAGGTACTGTAGCAGGAGCAGTTTGCATTCACTCAAATCTTCTGCCACGTGTGTATACGAGACAAAACGAGGGTGTGGTGTGCACGTGGTGGTGTGTGTACGTGTGTACAGTGGTCCGCTCACACAGGGTCTCACGCCTCCTGCCCTTCAGCCTGTGAGAACGGAGAGTGAGAGCTGGCCGACGGTGGTCTGACTGTAGGATGAAGGACACTGCTCAACACGCTTCCCCAACTCACGTCTGTGGATATCTGGGTTAGTGTTGGTGATCCTGTCAGTGTTCCAGCACCTGCAGTAATCTTTCACATTTCACACTGCTCGTGGTTCTGTCTCACACTGCTAGGGACTCCACTCACTCTCACTCTCTCTCTCTCTCTCTCTCTCTCTCTCTCTCTCTCTCTCTCTCTCTCTCTCTCTCTCTCTCTCTCTCTCTCTCTCTCCTCTCTTTTTTCTTTGGAATTTATTACAAGCTTCATGGGACATCCATGGATAAATAAGTCACAGCGATTTTGCTTTGTTTGTATCTTGCCAAAAATGGTGTCATTTACAAGCTTAGTGTGAGGATTTTAGGAACAACTCTTGCATCAGCCTTTCACAGAAACTCAACACAGCAACGTCTGATTGCCATTCTGTGTGGACGACACTGCCCAAGTCCTCCATAAACAGCAGCATGTATATATCTGCACTGATATGCAAGCCAATGACTCTAAAATTCTAACGCGATATTCTAATTCAAATATTCTAATGCAATATTCTAATGCATTATTCTAATTAGAATATTCGAATGCGTTAATCTAATTCAAAAATTCGAATGCGATATTCTAATATTCTAATGTGATTAGAATGATAAACTCTTTCTAAAAATTCTAATGATAAACTCTTCACAATGGGAAGAACACACCTTTTTTATGTAACTAGGAAACGGGGCCATAGAACATTCTACAGCAGCTGCACATCTGCGGTGATGGAGATGCATGTGTGCTGTTTCAGTAGGTGAGGCCACACAAGCGAGTGTGAGTCAATAATTCAGAGCGGCTGGTGGAGGGTGAATGTGAGCCTACACCAGCCTCCACCCCCTTTGCCAGGTGCACTACAACATGTGGTGCATGAGAAAGCACAGAGGGTCTAAACTCCACTCTGCAGTATCAATTCTTAATGTAACAGAGTTCAGAAATTGGAAAACCTTGCTCCTGTTCTCTCTCTCTCTCTCTCTCTCTCTCTCTCTCTCTCTCTCTCTCTCTCTCTCTCTCTCTCTCTCTCTCTCTCTCTCTCTCTCGCTATCTCCTCATTCTCCAGTTCCTTGCTGGTATCTATCTTTCTCCTCTCCCTCTGACTTGGCAGCATTCAAGCTGACTACATTTTTAAAAAGTGTTGCCTTTGAAGTTTGGCTGCCCTTGAAAATCCAAGCACACACACGCGCGCGTACGCACGCACATTACCTCTAATGCGATGCACAATTAGGAGACTGCGATAGCGCCCAAGTGCATTGAAAACCTTAATAGAATGAGCTCTTTTCGGATACTGAGAGGAGGCGCAAACTCCGGGTGCGTCTCCGTTATCTGCCATGTAAATAGGTTTCGAGCCCGATTCTGCGGTCACTCGTTCCTGTCCTTTAGCTGCAGCAAACGACCCCATAGTCTTTTAACGTCGCATTTCTGTAATTACATATAACGTGAGGGAGGGCATCGCTTGGAATCCATTCTAAAAGAAAAACACGGATGCCAGCTGCATCTCCATGCTTTTCATTTCATATATTCACATTGACTCTTCAGTTGGGGGAGACGGGTACCAAATACCAAATACCAAATTTTGGGATACCAAAATGAACACAAAACAAACAATTAAGAAATGTCTCATAGTGACTTGTATAAGGGTGTGTGTGTGTGTGTGTGTGTGTGTGTGTGTGTGTGTGTGTGTCAGGCAAGCATCTTCAAGTTGTTGCGTTTCCCCTAAATATTTAAAAACTTTGAAAACTAAGTTACTCATGAGCTACAGCATCGAGAACATCGAAGCAGAACAGATAAGCAGAGAGGAGCTGAAGGAGAGAGAGAGAGAGAGAGAGAGAGAGAGAGAGAGAGAGAGAGAGAGAGATTGATTAGATGGACTAAACTGAAGAAGAGAGAAGCTGGTGTTCCAAACAGCACAAGCTCCAAGTAACGGCCCTGTTTGAGCCACTCAAGACCTAATTAAATGCCACAGGCGTCGCAGAGCGCTGGCACGTATAGGTAAATGTTAGGTAGATATAATTAAACGGCCGCTTTGCTTAGCAGCAATGTAGCGTAATTTCTTCCTCTCTGTATTGCTGAACTCCCTATAAAGTAAGTTTTTGTTTGTTTGTTTATTTCAAACGGAGAGTTAAAAAGCATGCCACGTAGTTGAGAGTGTGGTTTGACTTCTGGAAGAATTTCACTTCACGCTGTCTGATTTTCACTCATACATCCAACAGCATATGTCTATGTACTTATCAATAACTTGCTGGTCATCATTCACTAAACCTGATCAATGCCATTTGAACAGGTGTAATACAGTCACGTCTTATAAATTTTAAAATGTTTTTGATATTTTAACGGGTAGACCGCGATATTTAGTCGAACGTGAAGAAGATTTGAAGTCGGTGATGTGTATTGTGCCCCTGTTCTATGACTTTAAATATTTATATTTATATTTATATATCGAGGATTTAGCTACATGACCTTTTGTTTTTGTTTGTTGCCATTTTCTTCTCACACTAGTCTGTTTGTCGGTTATATTATCCATTTATGTTTTGATTCATCCCTCTGTGCGGTTCCCGCCACATATAGAAAATGGCGCACGTGAGCTGACGCGTTTGCCCCCGACTACTGTTAACGCAGCGCTGTCAACCTGCAGCAGAAGATATTCATTAGGTAGTGGGTGACTGGGCCAGTCATTAGCACCTTTACCTCCGGGACGTGGAATTTGCATTTTAATTGTTTGCTCGCCAAGCTAATAGATTTTGTGCTCACGGATTGCGATCGGCTCCTTTTCCACGTGACGGCTTCGTTTTCATGAATGATTACACGAGTGTCACAAAACACGTACCAGTTCAAAGAAAAACTTGTAATCATGCAGCTTCATCTTCAGGTCCTTTGGGAGAGGATTTTATTATTATTATTAGTAATATTTTTGTATCAGCAACACTTCAGCGCTCTGTCCCTGGATCTTGCTAAAGCGGATAGACCAGCAGGCCCATCCAGAAGGCATGCTTGAAGATAAGATATACACTCCACTTCCAATTCAGTTGGAGGAGGATAATTAATGGCTACTGGGTGAGAGGAGGATGCTTGTGTGGGCTGAGAGTTCGCCAAATGTTGAGTCTGCAGGTTGCTTTCTGCCCAGTCCTAATTTCTACAGTGCTAGAAGAGGCGTGCTTTCTGCAGTACTGACTCCTGATAGAGAAGCTTTATGTGCGGTCGCCGTACCTGGCTGGGTCATTTATCTCTTACGGCACATAGGTTAATGGCTGAGATCCACAGCCACTGAACTGCACACAAATGTGTGTTAGCGTTAACAGCGATTTCAGCTTGTTTTTATAGTACTGCTTTGGAATTTGCTGCAGCTGTGTAGTCACGTGGTCTAGGTTAAACGGATAGCACAGGCTACATGCACGACCTGAAATTAGTAGTGCCCCCTTTTGCCCTGGGCCATAACAAGCCAAAGCATATTTGGAGAGTGATGGCTTATGAATTCATAGGGAGTCCATATTGATCTGCAACCAGAAGTCAGGACAGATCATGTAGACTTTTCCTTATTAAACACAGTGGCATATTGGTCAATATTGAACCACCAGCCACCGTGCATTGTGGGAACAGCTATTATTCTAATGCTGAAGTCATAAATGGAGTTGAACCTGTATTTGTATTTAGCATTGTGTGTATGGCAGAGAGCGTGCACAACAACCTCTCTTACTGTCAGGCTGGGGGTCAGGGCTGTGATTGGCTCTTTAGATAAACCAACCTGTTTAATTTGGAGGGTCAGGGACTTTAACATGGCACTGTCGCTGGTGGCGTATTTATAACTCAGAGATGAACCTGGGTGAGATGTGCTGTGGAGAGAAGAACAGGTTCTTCACACATGCAGACATGGACTGCTGGATTGAGAAGAGTGCACATCCTGTGGTTTTGTGGTCATACAATGACCAGAAAATGAGGTTTATTGGGTGGTTAGGTTAGGACAGTGAAGGGGTAGAAGGGGTGAGTTAGGACAGTGAGGGGTGTAGAGGGGGTGAGTTAGGACAGAGAAGGGGGTAGAGGGGGGGTGAGTTAGGACAGTGAAGGGGGTAGAGGGGTGAGTTAGGACAGTGAAGGGTAGAGGGGGTGAGTTATGACAGTGACTGGGGTAGAGGGGGTGAGTTAGGACAGTGACTGGGGTAGAGGGAGTGAGTTAGGACAGTGAAGGGGTAGAGGGGGTGAGTTAGGACAGTGAAGGGGTAGAGGGGTGAGTTAGGACAGTGAAGGGGTAGAGGGGGTGACTTAGAACAGTGAAGGGGTAGAGGGGTGAGTTAGGACAGTGAAGGGGTAGAAGGGGTGAGTTAGGACAGTGAAGGGGTAGATGGGGTGAGTTAGGACAGTGAAGGGGTAGAGGGGGTGAGTTAGGACAGTAAAGGGGGTAGAAGGGGTGAGTTAGGACAGAGAAGGGGTAGAGGGGGTGAGTTAGGACAGTGAAGGGGTAGATGGGGTGAGTTAGGAGAGTGAAGGGGTAGAGGGGTGAGTTAGGACAGTGAAGGGGTAGAAGGGGTGAGTTAGGACAGTGAAGGGGTAGATGGGGTGAGTTAGGACAGTGAAGGGGTAGAGGGGGTGAGTTAGGACAGTGAAGGGGTAGAGGGGGTGAGTTAGGACAGTAAAGGGGGTAGAAGGGGTGAGTTAGGACAGAGAAGGGGTAGAGGGGGTGAGTTAGGACAGTGAAGGGGTAGATGGGGTGAGTTAGGACAGTGAAGGGGTAGAGGGGTGAGTTAGGACAGTGAAGGGGTAGATGGGGTGAGTTAGGACAGTGAAGGGGTAGAGGGGGTGAGTTAGGACAGTGAAGGGGTAGAGGGGGTGAGTTAGGAGAGTGAAGGGGTAGAGGGGGTGAGTTAGGACAGTGAAGGGGTAGAGGGGGTGAGTTAGGAGAGTGAAGGGGTAGAGGGGGTGAGTTAGGACAGTAAAGGGGGTAGAAGGGGTGAGTTAGGACAGTGAAGGGGTAGAGGGGGTGATTTAGGACAGTGAAGGGGTAGAAGGGGTGAGTTAGGACAGTAAAGGGGGTAGAAGGGGTGAGTTAGGACAGTGAGGGGTGTAGAGGGGGTGAGTTAGGACAGTGAAGGGGTAGAAGGGGTGAGTTAGGACAGTAAAGGGGGTAGAAGGGGTGAGTTAGGACAGTGAGGGGTGTAGAGGGGGTGAGTTAGGACAGTGAAGGGGTAGAAGGGGTGAGTTAGGACAGTGAAGGGGTAGAGGGGGTGAGTTAGGACAGTGAAGGGGTAGAGGGGGTGAGTTAGGACAGTGAGGGGGTAGAGGGGGTGAGTTAGGACAGTGAAGGGGTAGAAGGGGTGAGTTACAGTAGGAGAGTGAAGGGGTAGAAGGGGTGAGTTAGGACAGTGAAGGGGTAGAAGGGGTGAGTTAGGACAGTGAGGGGTGTAGAAGGGTTGAGTTAGGAGAGTGAAGGGGTAGAAGGGGTGAGTTTGGACAGTGAAGGGGTAGAGGGGTGAGTTAGGACAGTGAAGGGGTAGAAGGGGTGAGTTAGGACAGTGAAGGGGTAGAGGGGGTGAGTTAGGACAGTGAAGGGTAGAGGGGGTGAGTTAAGACAGTGAAGGGGTAGAGGGGGTGAGTTAGGAGAGTGAAGGGGTAGAAGGGGTGAGTTAAGACAGTGAAGGGGTAGAAGGGGTGAGTTAGGAGAGTGAAGGGGTAGAGGGGGTGAGTAAGGACAGTGAAGGGTAGAGGGGGTGAGTTAGGAGAGTGAAGGGGTAGAAGGGGTGAGTTAGGACAGTGAAGGGTAGAGGGGTGAGTTAGGACAGTGAAGGGGTAGAGGGGGTGAGTTAGGAGAGTGAAGGGGTAGAGGGGGTGAGTTAAGACAGTGAAGGGGTAGAAGGGGTGAGTTAGGACAGTGAAGGGGTAGAAGGGGTGAGTTAGGACAGTGAAGGGGTAGAGGGGGTGAGTTAGGACAGTGAAGGGGTAGAGGGGGTGAGTTAGGACAGTGAAGGGTAGAGGGGTGAGTTAGGACAGTGAAGGGGTGGAGGGGGTGAGTTAGGACAGTGAAGGGGTGGAGGGGGTGAGTTAGGACAGTGAAGGGGTAGAGGGGGTGAGTTAGGACAGTGAAGGGTAGAGGGGTGAGTTAGGACAGTGAAGGGGTAGAGGGGGTGATTTAGGACAGTGAAGGGGTAGAGGGGTGAGTTAGGACACTGAAGGGGGTAGAGGGGGTAAGTTTGGGGTAGAAGGGGTGAGTGGTGAATTGTACATGCTGCAGTTAGGCTGCAGATTGTACAACCTTAAAATTGTACAACCTTAAAATGCACCTACAAGATTGGAGTGCCTAATGCCTAAGTGGTCAGTGAGTGTACTTACAAGCCATATGTTTCTAATGAATATAATTGTTACAATATAGATGGCCAATTACATAATTTGAAGATTAATGTAAAAGCTTTCTTGAATTTGTTCTCTTAAATCAAGTTGATTGGACCTCAGATGAGTCCATCCAACACTGGAGTAATGCAGAGAGAGTGCAGGAGAGCAAGAGAGAGGGAGGATGAATGAGAGAGACAGAGAGGGAGAGAGAGGATGAAAGAGAGAGACACAGGGGGAGAGAGAGGATGAATGAGAGAGACAGAGAGGCAGAGAGAGTATGAATGAGAGAAACAGAGGAAGAGAGGATGAATGAGAGAGACAGAGAGGAAGAGAGAGGATAAATGAGAGAGACAGAGAGACAAAGAGGGAAGGAAGAAGAGAGAGGACAGATAATATCATGAATCACTGGCACACAGACTGTTTCATTAAAGCCGGGCTCACAATTTCAAGTGACCCTCCCCGTAATTAAATACAACTCTGCTGCCCTGAAGCAGGCAGCACCGTGTATTCTGCACAATGACCCACACAGTTACTGATGCTGCTTGGGCCTGTTTAGTGCCACTTAAACCAGAACCAGGGGTTCTAAAATGCATCACGCCACATCGGCGAGCCCCGTTGTCTATTGGCTGAAGAGGATCCGGTGAAATCGAAAAAGATCAACTCCGCCGGTCCTTCCACAGGCATAATTGGGCCGAGCGACTCGGCACCGGCACGGATTAAACGCCCCGCCGTGCCTTACGAGGGGGCGGCGCGCGGCCCTAGTGATGCCACAACATTTTAATAAGGCCTGACAGAGAGATATAAAGAGAGCGGTGGAGGGAAAGACACCTGGGGGAGTCTGACGCGCCCGGCCCGGCCCAAATCGAAGACGAGCACGGGAGTGAAAAATGAGGTCTGCTTTCCAAGGTGACAGTGGGCCAGTCCGCGTTCTGTTGTACAGTGCGTACACGCGCGCACGCACTCTCTTCTGGGGGAATAACATTCGCGCGTCGTCGTATCTTATTTCCTGCTCCCGTAGTCCATGCCAACCGAGAGCCGCTCCCCGCGAGGTCACACAGATAGAGGGATTAGTTTGAGAGGGCCGACGTTCCATTACTCCGCTAGACAATAGTATCAAAATCATCAGCGATAGTCCGATTTATGGGTAATATCAAAAGGACCCTTTGAGCCAAGGTGAGACAGACCAAGATGACCCCCCCCGGAGGGATTGTTCCTGAAGAGAAGTGAATTGCACAACATGAGCTATTTGCCACCCAGCCCAGAAGAGATGAAGGAGGGATAGAGAGAGAGAGACATGAAGAAAGAAGGAGAAGAAGCCAAAGGGGTTTTTTTTTTATATGAAGAGCAGCACTCATTTGTAGGCGGTGATTCTCCCGAGCCGTTCTGGAACCCCCACCCCTTCTTTAGAACTGCTCGCCCGTTCACAAACCTTCTCCGGGGGGGGGGGGGGGGAGCAAAGTTATTTGCAGAAAAAACTCTGTGCCAGAGATAGCCGATGCCTTCACACTTCCCACAGCGCTGACATCTTGTTTAAGAGAAAACGCTCTCATTAAGTGGATCGCTCCTGCAGCGGGTTCTGCTGGCTGTGTTCTGTGTGACGATGCTCCCACGGCACTTGGGTGGGGGGTTGGGTGGGGGTTGGGGGGTTTAGGCCAATGACGTTGAATATGTGTATCAGAGGGGCACCCAAGCATCATTTCTGTCATCTCAGGAGAAGCTGCACACCACAGCAGTCTTGCATAAGACACACATTCCAGCATAATTAGCACAGTGCTGGATGTACCGAAGGTGTTCACAGTTAAATAGCAGTATGCAAGCTGACAGAACCCCATTTAAGTGTTATGAAGCTTACGTATAAATAAAATCCTCTAAATTCAGTCAATGCATAACAAGCTTTTCTCTTTTTTGGTCCTGTGATTCCAGGAGCCACAATGTGAAAGTAGAATATATTGCAGTGTATATCTTGCCTGCCAGTCTGAAGTTTGGAGACTGTAATCAATAGAATAACAAGCCTCAGATTTGATGGAATCTCTCGTGTGGCCTTCAAGTTGTGTTCAAGCTGTGAATTTAGTACACAAGGGAAGAGCTTCAAGATTTTTTAAGATGAGAGAAATATATATATATATATATATATATATATATATATATATATATATATATATATATATATATATATATATATATATATATATATATATATATTTTTTTTTTTACATCTGCTGAAAGCCAGCCACAATGAACCCATCTCTAATGATAATATGTGGAACCTAAGAACCTGTCAAGACTATATGTTTGTGCCTGCCTAGCGCAAACATGGCGTTCCTAGAGGATGTATCGAAGAAGGGGAACATGGGAGTTTTAAGGAGGGTCAGTAACTACAAAGTTCTGACTTTATATTCTTTCTTTATATCCTCCGTCTCTCCCTCCCTCTCTCTCTGTCTGTCTGTCTTTCTCTGCTGCCCATAGGAAAGCAGTTGGAAGGCACAGATAAAGCAGTTGTCCAGGTGGCAGGGGCTCATGGTTCATTGTGTCTGCCATCACCCGGAGAGATGGCCGACAGCCGAAATGGCAGAGAGATCCATTTCACGCCGACACAGTTTACAACAACTTCCAAGCCGGTCCTTGGGGTATTCCACTGTCCCTAGAGCAGTGTGTGCATGTGTGCGAGTGTGCATGTGTGTCTATCTACGCCCGTGTATGTCCGGCTGCCTTTGTGTGAGAGGAAACCAGTGAAGGGGCAGACGGGGGCATGTGGCTGTGTCTGTGGCTAACAGCCACATCTCCCAGGTCCCATATCTCGCCGTCATCTCCGCTTCAGTCCTCAGTCAGGGCGAGGACGGCCAGATAAATATTTATCCTGGTGCAGCTTGCCTATGGGTCCCAGGTCTGTGGCCCCATGCTGTGGCTTTGTCAATAATGAAATTCTGAGAGCAAACTTTGAGTGAGCCCGAGTCCTACAGCCCAGAGGAATCCAATTCTGATTAACTCCGGGTTCAGACACTATCAAAAGTCCGTGGGCCGCAAATCATATCTGCGGCGCAAGAGGCGTGGGGGTGTGGAGGGATTAACTGTTATTTCCAGAGGGCTGTTTGCCAAAGGTGCTGGTTAGGAGACGTCCGTGTTCGGCACACTCGACACAAGCGAGGTAAACAGCTCGATAATGGATCTCAAACGCTTCAAGCTCTCAGTGCTTTGAAGAGGTGAAACACTATACACTCTGTAATTAACATTAGGCCAAGTACATAATGCTGTTGTTAATTATTAATACCCGCATGCAGGGGTGCAGTTGCCTGCACTGGGGCACTTGTGTCCCAACCACTTCGTTCCTGGGTAGCTGCAAACCTTCCTGTACTATTTAGTGTAGAACCTCAATCCCATTCAGCTGATACAGACCTTGGTAATGGGCTGATTTGAGAGGGATGTGTCAGATCAGAGAAAATGCTAATGTGTGCTGCAACTAGAGCAGCAGATCCCTGCTGGGGACGCACAGCATAGAAGCCTTACAACATTCTGCCCTAATGCCGGCCAGCGCTGGCGCTTGGAAATAGACCTGCCAATATAATGAGTGATGTTGCACATTAAGAGTAAAAACAAAACACACACTGCCTGTTTCTCTCTCTCTCTCTCTCTCTCTCTCTCTCTCTCTCTCTCTCTCTCTCTCTCTCTCTCTCTCTCTCTCTCTCTCTCTCTCTCTCTCTCTTTCTCTTTCTCTCTCTCTTTCTCCTAATCAGGACTGTTTTCCCCCCTTGGCCTCACTGACTCTTGGGCCTTCAGCGGGTGGAGATGTGACGGCCTCCTATCTGGATTGATCTGTTTTAATTAGCCAGGCCTGTCCGCTGCCCAGCTCACCATGTGGGATCAGGCCCAGGGCCCAGCTCACCACGAGGGATCAGGCCCCGCTCGGCCCCTTTACAACCTACCTGCTTAGCCCAAACAGGCCTCGCCGAGCCCTCTCTGGCGCCACCTTCAGGGCAGACTGGGTCCACTTTATGCAAAAGCCATTTTTGGAGAGAGGGGACGTGTAGAGGTTACAAGTATGCTGGACGAGCCCCTCTTCTCCTTTGGATGTGCAGCGAGAAACCTCCAAACTCAAAGCAATGTATTAAGCTTTCAGAGTGTCCCAAGCGTTCAGCCTCTGTTCTGAATCATGGCTCTGTTGGACAGGTTTCACTCAATGGGCTTTTGAAATCTCATAAACAGCAGTTTTTACACTCAGCTATCAGCAACAAGCTAGGACAACTGTTCTCCGTGCAGCATTGGCGTCCACCGCTGGGGCGCACAGCAGTAGCTGTTTTGAATAAGCAAAAAAATCAGTACGTTTACATGGTTACAAGAATAAGGGCACACACAGCTTACTCAAAACCTCGGAGGCTTTCGGATTAACTTGCCCCGCCATCTAAAACAGCCCAGCTCCGTGAAACAACCATCTGGAGAAGAATCGTCTTTTAAAAGTGTGTGATATGTCGCTTTTGGGAGAAAATGTTTGCATGGGCAAAACAAAAAGAAATCACAGATGTGTATGCATTCAAAGGCAATTTTGTTTTTGGTGATGGCTGTAATTTATCTGCAATCCAATAACAAGCGAAACGAAAAAAACCCAAAACATACATAAAAACTCATGCAATCACGCTGCCTGCGTTCTTCGGTTTGGCAGAGTAAATCAGCTCCTCTCCTTTGTTAGCCTTGCTTTTAGCAAGCTAGTCTACACTGTTGCTGCCCCTGTGAAACTGTGGCTGGCTGCAAAATAAATCAATTAAGAGTGCCGACGTGCTCCTATGAAACTCTTTGACGGTTATCAAAAAGGAGAGAGATGACCCAGGAGTGCTGAGACAGCAAGCAGGCCGGCTAATCGCTTCTCTCCGCGCGGGCGTCATTTGCATGTGCCAGAGATCTGTTCCGCTGTTTTAATGAATACATGCAACAGATGCTTTTGAAATATGAACCTTACAATCAGCAGAGACTTGGGTCGTCTGCTTTTGTAATAATGACTAACACTTGGGCGAACGTGTTTTTTCAACAAGCTGTCACAAGAAACACAGAACGTTAGGCATAACACAGTAAGATCTGCAGGATGACAGCTTTGATTTCACATTGCGCCGGCTATTCAGAGCACGGCAAGACTGTCCCACTTTCTAGATTCAAACGAGCATAAACTCTGATGGGGGCGCACACACAATGTTGCTCTGAGGCGGTGATGTCATTACTGTGCATTCTGTCAGTCAAACTGAGGCGGGCTTCGCCGGGTCGTTTCTAGTGAGCTGCAGTAATCTTTTGAAATGAAGACATTTTCCACAAGATCGGGCCCGGGGGGCAGTGTACCGTGAGACAGCAGAGAAGCAACGCTGAAGCAAGCAGATATATTTTCGTGTATTGCTCACACAGTGAGAGAGAACCCACCCTTTAAAAACAGTTGACAACACTATCAAATGCAGTAGTTTCTCTTCCCATCAGCTATACACCCTTAAATAATCTTTTCAGATCAAAACAGCAGTTCTTCCTTGGGTACTATAGCTTGCAAACTGTGAGGGAGCGAATAATAAATGAAAATTAATAAATCTTAAAATAAACATGGCCTATACACTGCTTATCTGTCTGAAGGTGTTGTAAATAAATGCACTTAGTGAGGACCTATATGGTGATTTTAATAACAAGCCGTGTTTTGAAAGTACTGTATTTAGCAAAGATTACCGTACCTTTTTTCAACACTAATTCCCAATAAATCACAAGAGCAGTGAAATTCATCGATAATAACCGTAAGGTGCCCTAACGTTTCTACGCAAACTATCCAAAAGACGAATGAAGGTTTACAGGCCGCAGTGTAAACGCTGACGTGCGTAGCGCCGTGTAGTCACGACCATTACCGCCACCTTCAGGATAGAGCGGCATAAATGGCGGCCGTGGCCTTCGCTGCCTGTTCGTGGGAGTGAGGCGACACACCGCAGTCCACTGGAGCCCTAAATCTGCCTGTAGCTTTTGTCTTTGTTCGCCCAGCACTTTGGCGTTGATAAATGGTCTTTGTCAGATTGATATCAGCGTAGCGCAGTGCCAAACCGCATTACACTCCTATTACGTTATGAAAACAATGCATCTGTCATGTAGCTCTACTACTTTAGCTCACTTCGAGCTTTGGATCCGACCGACACTCTGTGGCCACGCGCGAGCACAGGAACGCGCACACCCGCAGCAGGACAAGAGCCAAAACGTACGCGCGAAGGCGTGCACGCGCGCGCGAGAGAGAGCGTCTTTACGTCATGTTGCCAGTGCCACAGACGCCTGACTGTGTGCATTGTAGGAACTGTTTTGAAATGCATTGCCCTTGATAAATAGTCATAAACATGCGTGCTTTGAATGAACAACTGAACAATTTATGAATTCCCCCTTTTTTACCCCCCCAGGAGACACATTAAGACATGATTAGTCTGTTCTGTACTTGACTAATGCTATTTTTCTGATGCGAAAACATGCACACACATATATATTGTCAGAAATGATAGTATCAGAAAGTCTATTCTAATGAAAGGGACAGTGAATCGAATCGTCTACCGTGGTCCAAGCGGAGTGGCGAGCAACGGCCATCATGTCTCTGCTTTAATCAACATCAACAAGCAGCAATTTGATATGGAAATATCAAGATGGCGCCAGTGTGTGGCGACGTCCCGGGAGTGATCCAGGCTGTTTTTATGTCATTATTATTGTGTGTTTTATTGGTCAAGTGCATGCTGTGTCCATTGCTTATGATCGTGAGACACTGTTAAGTATCCGTTGGTAGGTTATGTCATGGCCGGAATGGGCCACTTTTTCAGCCCGGGAGTTTCATGCGGAAATCTGGCCCAAAATTATATTTCCATCCCAATCGGCCCAAACTAGAGATTGACATGAACCGGCCCATCGGGAATCCTCCCGAATCTCCGGATTAGCCACTCCGGCTCTGGGTTATGTGAATGATTATGCTACAAATGGTGGCTTTCCGCCACCTCCATTACTGCTGCCGGTGGCGTCTGAAGTTTGTCGTTTACCGTACTGTCCGCAACGCAAACAACGGCAGAGAAAGTGTGGGAGAAGGGGTGGCATGCTGGTACGATTGGGTGCTCAGTGTCATCAACACTCGGGTTGGATTATCGATTCAATCGGGCACTGTTTCACTGATGGCCTGTACAAGCGTTTGGGAAAGTGTCTGGTACGACGTTCACTGGAAGAGGAACGAGTGGCTGCAGCCGATTGATCCAGATGTGTGACTTTGTATCGTCCAATGACGTGGACCTTCTGTTTTTAGTAGAGACCTGGTTAAAGCCTGGTGAAAACTGTCACTTAAAAGAGCTTTGTCCCCCCAATTATTCTTATTTAAATTCTCCAAGGAGCTTAGGTCGGGGTGGTGGCTTGGATGTTATTTTTAAGGACCTTTATAAATGCTTCACTGTTTCTCTGGGAGCTTTTTCAAGTTTTGAAGTTCTGTCATTTACAGTGCTTGGAGAAAACCCACTGTTAAGTGCTGTGGTTTATCACCCTCCGATGTTTCAAGACTGTTTTTTGTCAGAATTTTTCAGCCTTTCTTTATTCAATAGTTTTGGCCTACGATAAAGTATTGGTTCTTGGTGATTTTAATATTCATATAGACGATGCTTCTGATAGATATGCGACAGATATTCCTGAACACCATGGATCATTTTAACTTTGTTCAGCATGTTGGAGGCCCGACTTATAATCGGGGTCACACATTGGATTTGGTGTTCACGCTGGGATTGTTTCCTCATTCCTTTTCTATGGAGGACTTTGTATCAGACCACAAGTGTATTCTTTTTAAGGTCCCCCTGATTATGACTGCTGCATACTCTAAACACTATGTATGGTATCATATTTTAAATGACAGTTCAGTGTCTGCTTTTTCAGATATGTTTATTGGTTGTAGTGATCGGTTGTCTATGTGTACTGATGTGAATGATTTGGTTTGCTCTTTTCACAAATCATGTTTAACTGTTTTAGATGAGGTTGCACCAGTGAAAACGATGCTAAAATCTGTTGTAAATTCGACTCCATGGATAAATGAGGATATTCAGCATTTAAAAAGAATATTTAGGAAGGTTGAGCATGAATCGAAGAAGTCACAGCTTTAGGTTCATTATTTATATTTGAAAGATACGTGGTTAATTTTTAATAATAAGGTCAGGGTCAAAAGAGCTAAATATTTTAACGGATTAATAACTGTAAATGTGCATAACCCTAGATTTTTTTGTTTTCTACTATAGATATGCTAGTAAATGGGGTTGGCCAGAGTGCACTGAGCTCTAGGATTGATGTGGATATTAGAGGTAATATTCTGCTTCATTTTGTACATATTACACTGGTTCCTCAGGTGGCTGTACCAGTAGTTTTAGAGCAGTTTTCTCCTATTTCTCTTGAGGAACTAAAAAGATTGTGCATGGCCTCCACCCATCTTCTTCTGGTGATGATCTCCCTGCAATATTCTTTAAAAAGGTCTTCGACTCAGTGGGCATTCACATTCAGTCAATTATCAATTTGCCTCTTATAGATCAGGCTGTGTCCCAGACTGTTTTAAGCCAGCGATGGTGCAGCCTATTCTTAAAAAACTGGGTCTTGCTAGTACAGACTGTGTAAATTATAGACCAATCTCAACATTACCTTTTGTCTCAAAAATACTGGAGAAAGTGGTTGCTAAACAGCTTTTGGCTACTCTAGAAGAGAAGGGTATTTTTGATACGTTTCATTCAGGTTTAAGATATAAACATAGCACAGAGACAGCCCTGGTGAGTATTTTATTCTGATAAATGCTGATGCCGGCGATGTGTCTGTTTTAGTGTTATTGGATATTAGTGCAGCGTTCAACACTGTAGAACATAGTGTTTTAATAGATAGGCTGCAAAAATGGGTGGGAATGTCAGGGACTGCGTTGGAGTGGTTGGTGTCAAACAGAAAATGTATGGTGTCAATCTGTCTTCTTGTGCTGATATTTGCTGTGGAGTTCCACAGGGATCAGTGCTTGGTTCTATTTTATTTTTATTATATATGCTTCCTTTGGGAAGAGATGATTTCAGTAGATTGAGGAGTCTAACAGATTGCATTCAGAGCATTAAGGATTGGATGGCCTGTAATTTCCACAAGTAAAAAGAAGGAAAAACAGAAGTGTTGATTTTTGGCCCTCCAAATGTGATCGGGGACGTAAAGAAGGCAATTGGCCCACTGGTTTTACAGATAAATTCTTATCCTAGGAATTTGGGAGTACTTTTTGACTCCGAGTTAAAATTTTCAGTGCATATAAGGAAGCTGGTTCAGGGCTGCTACTTTCAATTGAGAAATATAGCAATGAGGAAAATGCTTTCGTTCCAAGATACAGAAAGATATATTCATCCTTTCGTATCATCACTTCTTGATTACTGCAATGCCTTATTTACGTGACTTAGTCAAGGAGCTATGACACGGTTACAGCTGGTCCAGAATGCAGCAGCTCGAGTGCTTACTGGTGCCAAAAGTAGAGAGCACATCTCACCTGTTTTGGCTTCACTGCATTGGTTGCCTGTTGCACAAAGGGTCGATTTTAAGATTTTGGTTTTGACTTACCAAGCCTTGAATCATGGAGATGGACCATTACATATTTCTGACCATTACATATATTAGTCCCTTATTCTAATGCTAGGTCACTAAGGTCCTCTAACCAAGGGCTTTTAGTAGTTCCAGTGACTAAGAGAAAACGCAAGGGGGATTGTGCTTTTGCTGTATGTGCTCCGAAACTTTGAAATGGTCTGCCATTAGACATTAAACTTGCTTGATCTAATGAGTTGTTTAAAAAAGACTAAAGACATACCTAGCATTTGAGGTTGGTCATGGCTAGCGTTTTTTATGTATGTCGTTGTGATGATGTCTTATTTTTTAGTTTTTATGTAGTGTTTTTGCTTGTATTTTTTGTTAAGCACTTTGTAGGCCCACTTGGAAAAGTGCTATATAAATAAACACTTACTTACTTATTTACTTACTTGCTAATTAATTAATGTAATTGCTTTCATGTGGCTTCAATGTGCCGTCGCAAGCACCCTGAACTTTGCAGCTGTCAACTCGCTTCAGAAAAGCGTGAAGACCATCTAAACCTTCCTCAGTGGCAGCTGAGAGAGAGAGAGAGAGAGAGAGAGAGAGAAGGTAGAAGGGATGGAGAGAAAGGGGCAGGGCTTTGCCTGTCTGAAATCTGAGCGATCTCTCCTCTTATGCCAGATGCTATGGTCATATACGTTCCTTAGGTACAGTTGGAGTTTTTCTCCAACTTAACATTAAGCACTAATGACCCAGTTTATTTAGACTCAGTCTACCTTCGATTGCGCAGCAGTGATAAGCACTTAGACGGCTACTGTTAAGATGTCAACACTTGTATCACTCCACTGGGTCACACTGGTTGTATTTTGGAGTCTTTGTTTGGATCGCAGCATTTTCCATTAATGGTATGAACCACTGCAGCAAAACTGTATAGCAAGAACAATGGCACCTGCCAGTTTGTGTTTATAAAAACAATAAGCTCATGGGTAAAGACATTATGAAAGGAAACATGTGATGTATCTGAGCCCCTAGAAAGATTAGATTACATCAGTATGCATGAAATGGTAGTATAAATGTACTACTTTTTATACAACTCATGAAAACACCTTGGTTCTGTGTAGTATATTAGTTTTTCTTATCCTTTCTTGGTCCTCGGGACACACCAGATGTTTGCTGTTTCATAACCCAGCAGTATAACTACCAGATATTCGGAGATCTTAATATGCTTGGTTCAGGGAGGTGAGACAGAACAAAATGTGGCCCATCTGGTGGCCTTGAGGCCTGGTTTGAGAAAGAACCTCAGCCATTGTTTGCATGTAAATATGGCTACTGATTAGCTGGATTAGGTGTGCTGGATTAGGTGTGCTGGATTAGGTGTGCTGGATTAGGTGTGCTGGATTAGGTGCGCTGGATTAGGTGTGCTGGATTAGGTGTGCTGGATTAGGTGCGCTGGATTAGGTGTGCTGGATTAGGTGTGCTGGATTAGGTGTGCTGGATTAGGTGTGCTGGATTAGGTGCGCTGGATTAGGTGCGCTGGATTTAGACTGGAAAAACCTCTGCATGAGCACAGATCTCCAGGACCAGAAGTTCTGTATTATCAGGGCTACTTTACATGATGTAAACTGGCACACTGAAATGTGTTTTTTGACCTCATTAGCCTGTGAGCTTCCCAGGCCCAGAGGCTAAGAAAGACCTACAAAACCTTACGGCATTAGGCATGTAACGATTTAGATGAGTTTCCGTACAAATGAAACTTCCAACTGTGCTGTGAAAAGCTTGGAGTGTGCTGTAGGGGCCTAATTTAATGGGCTTTACTCAACTGTAACACAAATCCAATACAGTATTGGTGTGGCAGCCATGGCTTAACAAGCCAGAATAGGAGATATTAAAGCCAAACACCAATTTGTGTTTTGCACCGAAAATGAGGTAATTTTTGTGCAACGGACTGTGGCATCTAGCAACTCCTACGGTCCCCGTGATCATATTCATCTCTCAGACCGTGATGGAGTGGAGCTATTGGAGGGCACGGGAGACGCACGATGTGGATGGGAAATCAGGGTTCTCATAAGTGACTGTGCCTCTCGGTACGGGACCAGTCCTGCCAATTAAGTCTGGCGGCGGTATTGACTGAGCTGCAGAAGCGGCCACACAGATCAATCTGCTCTATTGTTCTGCTGTTGCAATTACTCTTCCAGCCATGGTCTCATCGAACTGCAGCAAGTGTGTGTATGTGTGTGTGTGTGTGTGTGTGTGTGTGTGTGTGTGTGTGTGTGTGTGTGTGTGTGTGCGTGTGTGTGTGTGTACGTGTGTGTGTATCTGCACCTGTGTGTGTGTATCTGCACGTGTGTGTGCGTGTGCACGTGTCTCTGAGCGAACTTATTGCTTACTACAACCCATCTCACGTTTGCGCTCCCAAAATCCTGAATTTCTCTTAGTTCCAAAAATTAGTAAAACTAGAGCCAGAGGCAGCGCTTTCTCCTTTAAAGCCCCTCAATTATGGAATAGCCTTCCAGCTCCAGTCTGAGATTCTGACACAGAAATCTAGACTTAAGACTCACCTATTTAATCAAGCCTTCAGTTAATATTCCCCTTGTGAAGGTGTGGGGCTTGGGGGCCCCCAGACATTGAGACTTCTGGTAATTTGAGATGTTGATGCTGCCATCCAGCTGTGTCATGGCATCGTGACAATGACTTGACTGGAAAGCAATGTCTCAGTGAGCCCTCATGACTGTGGTCAACTCTGAACCCCTCCCTTTAGTTATGCTGCTATAGATTAGTCTGCCGGAGCCACATGCTAATCACTGGCACGTGAGCTATGTATGTTTAAATCAATGGTGGTTTAAATTGATGTCCACAAGAGGACTCCTACCTGAGGTTCACCATCTGCACTGAAGGGACTGTGACTACTTGGCCGGGGAACTAGAACCACAACTATAACTATAGAACTACTTTTTGACCACAAATACTTGTGCTAATGGGCCGCCCAATGGAGGATGGGTTCCCTTTTGAGTCTTGGTCCTCCCGAGGTTTCTTCCTAATCCCCACCATCATAGGGAGTTTTTCCTTGCCATTGTCGTATTGCTCATTAGGGATCTGGACCCATACGATTGTAAAGCTGCTTTGTGACAACGTGTGTGTAAAAAGTGCATGTGTGTGCAACATGTGTGTGTGTGTGTGTGTGTGTGTGTGTGTGTGTGTGTGTGTGTGTGTGTGTGTGTGTGTGTGCATGTGTGTATGCATGTGTGTGTGTATGTGTGTGTGTGTGTGTGTGTGTGTGTGTGTGTGTGTGTGTGTGTGTGTGTGTGTGGGTGTGTGTGTGTGTGTGTATGCATGCGTTGGTGCCTTTGACATGCGTCATCGAAAAACCCAAAGGTCTCATGGCAGCTTTGAATGTGCACTAGCTGGCCATGTGTGGCCGAGGTCGTTACCACGCCGACACACTTCCACACAGTTCCAGGCTGTAATTAAAATGGCGGATTCACGGGTACTAATATTGCGTGAAACAGTTGCTAATGGTAGCTCACTCGAAGGAGCCAGAATGAAATCAAACCAGAGCTTGTTAGAAGGTCGGACCCGGCGCTAAGACCTCCTACCTTCTCCCATTCACGGTCCTTGTTCAGGACGATGACCACCAGCTTTGGATGTTCCTGGTATCCATCCTCGGTGAAGGACAAATCCCTTCCATCCCAGGTCACATTCATCATGTACCTAACACACACACACACACACACACACACACACACTCGTGGTCATTTCCAGGAACAGAGAACATCTGTTATTTGGAAAAGTGGAGTGAGTAGAACATGAACTAATCTCCACAAGTCTTTTCAACATTTTAATATTAGTGTATTATTTCTGTTTTAGAATGAAAACAAAAAATAAAAATAAAGCACCATACAAAAGTTTGTGCACCCCGAGAGATGTCAGCTCTCAGATTAGTTTCACCAAGGTCTTAGTGTTAATTAGTGTGTAAGAGGAATGGTTTGTTCACAGTCGTGATTACGAACGGCCCGGTGGGCAAATGTCAAAGCTTTTTCTTGCACTCCTCCAATCGTGGCTCAAGAAGCCATTGAAGGATATGAGAAGCGTTTTCACATAGACATTTCCTCAGGTTTGTAACGTAAAAAAAAAAAAAAAAAACGGCGGTTAACATGAATGGTGGATGTGAAATTGAAGTCTGTTAAAACCATGAAAACTTTTTCAGGGAACTGCTCTGGGAATTGCTAGAAAGGCAAATCAAAACCCACGTTGGACTGCAAAAGACTTTGGGGGGAGGTCTAGCAGACTCTGGGAGGTGTTGCACTGTTCTACTGTGCACCGACACCTGCAGGAATGTGACCTTCATGGATGAGTCGTCAGAAGAAAACGTCTCCTGCAACCTTACCACGAAATTCAACATCAGAAGTTTTGCAGAGAAACAACTAAACAAGCCTGCTGCATTTTGGAAACACGTCCTGTACTGCTGAGGTTAGAACAGAACTTTTTGGCCACAATAAGCAAAAGTGTGTGGAGAAAAAAGGGTGCAGAATTTCAGGGATAAAAACTCCTCTCTGACTGTTAAGCAGAGAGGTGGAACGATCGTGCTTTGGGCTTGTGTTACAGCCTGTGGCACAGGGAACATCTCCACTAGTAGAGGAAAAGAGTGAATTTAATTAATACCAACAAATTCTGGAAGCAAACACCACCATGTCATTGAATAAACTGAAGATGAACAGAGGATGTCTTCTACAACAGGATAATGATCTTAAATCCACCTCAGTCCTCAATGGAGTACCTCAAGAAGAACATGCTGATGGTTTTGCCATGATCCAACACGATACCTGGTTATTAAAAGCATCTACAAGTTAATTCTTGCCACTGAAGGTGCTACAATGTTCCAGTTGTGTAGGGTGTCCAGCTCTTTTGCTTCAGGCCTTTTCATTGTTTTGAATCTATAAAAGATGGAAATAAAGTGATCTTGCTTAAAACATTAAAGAAATGTCATCATTGTGACTTTTTGGAAATCAGGTCATATTTTACTTGCTTAGCTATTCGAAATTTTAACCAGGGCTGCCAAAACTTTTGCGTGCTGCTGTACATCTTACCTAACCATGCCAGCAGGAAAAAAAAGTTGACTCTTACTAGTATTAATTCTATATGTAAAGGTTCAAAATAATGTATGAAGGTCATTTGAAACATTCTGAGGCAGGAAGATGAAAGGAAGAATTAATGATCCATCTAACGACTGACCTAAATCAGATGTCACATTAACCAAAGATGAAAAATTCACCCAGGATTATTATTAGTATCATATGAAATCTGCATTTATCACTGCCACTACCATTCTTCCATTCTGTACGAAGATGAAAGTGAGAGAGATGGTGAGAGAAAGAGAGAGACAGAGACAGGCACAGGGTGAGCTTGGAAGCCTTGTGTTGGTAGACCCACCCACTGACTTATGTCACACACACGCACAGACACTCACACACACACACACACACACACACACACACACACACACACACACACACACACACACACACACAGGGTGTAAAAGATGTCCACAACGAGCAGAGAGATAAATGAATTAGGAAGTGTGACGTATGCGCACTTGTGTACTGTCTGACAGGCGTTCTGACATCCTGCCACCCCTGTGCACCTGTGTCGTCCCTTTAAGTACAAGACGTAAAAGAACATGACGCCCTTCATCACGCCTCACCTGGGGCCATCTACCTCCAGAAAACCCGGGATCCACACAGACACACATACAGCCACCTCCAAACTTACGCAGTCACCTCTACTTACACAGCGATCTACACACAAACACAGCACTGTCAACACAAACATCCACCTACACTTTGACAGCTGATTCTCAACAAGCTGTTCGTTTATTCACACAAGCAATAGCGACAGGAGGAGCCGAACAGTCCGGGCGCCACCACCGCACCACTCGCTAATTTACTGCCCCGGCCAGCTGCCCCAACGGCCCAATGGCCCATGGGATTGATTGCGGGCCCCGTTCAGAGAGCATGAACCTGACCACGAATCTCCACGCCATTCTAGATATATCACTGAATCCAATTACATCAGATCTGCAGGGGAGGGAGCACATCGATAATCTGTGTTCTCTCCTGCTCAGTGGGATTGAGCTTGCAGTTGCAGCCAGTCTCCTGGGTTCAGTCCTTCAGTTCAGGGTTCAGTCCTTCAGCTGCAGGGTTCAGTACTTCAGTTCAGGGTTCAGTCCTTCAGCTGCAGGGTTCAGTACTTCAGTTCAGGGTTCAGTCCTTCAGCTGCAGGGTTCAGTACTTCAGTTCAGGGTTCAGTCCTTCAGCTGCAGGGTTCAGTACTTCAGTTCAGGGTTCAGTCCTTCAGCTGCAGGGTTCAGTTCAGGGTTCAGTCCTTCAGCTGCAGGGTTCAGTACTTCAGTTCAGGGTTCAGTACTTCAGTTCAGGGTTCAGTCCTTCAGCTGCAGGGTTCAGTCCTTCAGCTGCAGGGTTCAGTACTTCAGTTTAGGGTTCAGTACTTCAGTTCAGGGTTCAGTCCTTCAGCTGCAGGGTTCAGTCCTTCAGCTGCAGGGTTCAGTACTTCAGTTCAGGGTTCAGTCCTTCAGCTGCAGGGTTCAGTCCTTCAGCTGCAGGGTTCAGTACTTCAGTTCAGGGTTCAGTCCTTCAGCTGCAGGGTTCAGTACTTCAGTTCAGGGTTCAGTCCTTCAGCTGCAGGGTTCAGTACTTCAGTTCAGGGTTCAGTCCTTCAGCTGCAGGGTTCAGTACTTCAGTTCAGGGTTCAGTCCTTCAGCTGCAGGGTTCAGTTCAGGGTTCAGTCCTTCAGCTGCAGGGTTCAGTACTTCAGTTCAGGGTTCAGTACTTCAGTTCAGGGTTCAGTCCTTCAGCTGCAGGGTTCAGTCCTTCAGCTGCAGGGTTCAGTACTTCAGTTCAGGGTTCAGTACTTCAGTTCAGGGTTCAGTCCTTCAGCTGCAGGGTTCAGTCCTTCAGCTGCAGGGTTCAGTACTTCAGTTCAGGGTTCAGTCCTTCAGCTGCAGGGTTCAGTCCTTCAGCTGCAGGGTTCAGTACTTCAGTTCAGGGTTCAGTCCTTCAGCTGCAGGGTTCAGTACTTCAGTTCAGGGTTCAGTCCTTCAGCTGCAGGGTTCAGTACTTCAGTTCAGGGTTCAGTCCTTCAGCTGCAGGGTTCAGTACTTCAGTTCAGGGTTCAGTCCTTCAGCTGCAGGGTTCAGTACTTCAGTTCAGGGTTCAGTCCTTCAGCTGCAGGGTTCAGTCCTTCAGCTGCAGGGTTCAGTACTTCAGTTCAGGGTTCAGTCCTTCAGCTGCAGGGTTCAGTCCTTCAGCTGCAGGGTTCAGTACTTCAGTTCAGGGTTCAGTCCTTCAGCTGCAGGGTTCAGTACTTCAGCTGCAGAGTTCAGTACTTCAGTTCAGGGTTCAGTCCTTCAGCTGTAGGGTTCAGTCCTTCAGTTCAGGGTTCAGTCTTTCAGTTCAGGATTCAGTACTTCAGTTCAGGGTTCAGTCCTTCAACTCCAGGTTTCAGTCTCTGCCATTCCACCGGTCTCCATCCTCAAAAGCTCCGAGTTGAGAGGCCGGCATGGATCACCGAGCCGAACTCACCTTGCCACAAATTACTGAGCAGCTGGGACTTTGGACTTGAACGTGGAGGGTCACAACCTCTGACCTACAGGTCCTTGTCCTGTGCAATTCTCTGTCAGCAACTGAACACCAGGAGGATACAAAGGAGGAGAGAACATGGAGATACAGGGAGATACAGGGACACAGTGTGCCACGCTGAACAAATGTCCATTTTCCCAAGCAACCTTTATTCTCTCTTCCCTTCTTCTCAAAGTCCTATTGGTTTAGAACCCCACAGGCCTCCTGCATGGTGCCTTCAGCCAAGGCCACAACACACCTCCAGTGGATTCTGCTCCAGATAGGAGGACTCAACGGCGCCATCTACTGTTGATGTGTCACATTTGCCATCACATGGGCTTGGGCGATGCTGGGTGGCTCCGTGTTTCCTTGGCAATGGAGCGTGGCTCAATCGAGAAAGAGGAGATGTCCATAAAGCCAGACAGGCCTCCCCTATGTTGCATATAATGAATTTGAGTCATTAGTGCAAAACAGCACCCCTAAGTCAGATATAGAGTTCCACTCATTACTGTAAAGCAGTGTCTCTACGCCGCATGCAGAGAGTTTCAGTCATTAGTGCAAAACAGTGTCCCTGTACTGTATAAATAAAGTTTACGTAATTAGTGTGAAACAATGTCTCTTCTTTCGGCTCATTTACTAAAAGCCCCATATATCTTCTGTGCGCTTGAACGAGATAATTAAAACGCCAAGCGTGCAAGTGCAGAGAACCGAACCATCTCAAACCACTTCACCAAAGCTTCATCCAGCCAATCCAGCTGCGTTTCAAACCCACAGTTTTACCCCCTTTTACCGTGTCGCTACTCCACGTGCTTCTGCACGGGAACTTCCTCTTCAGACTACGGGCGTGCCCGGTTTGCACTCCGGCCCCTCCCAAGATCCACCCACCGACCGCACACACCTGCAGCTAATAACGGACTCGTTAGAGAGTTCTCAGTAGCCAATCAGGAGAGCCGTCCTGCGCAGTGTTTCCAGTCTCGGCAGGTGTGCTAGTGGTCAGTTTCACCCATGCATGTTCTCGATCTTAGATATGTCTGTGGACGCCCCTTACTGCCTGCGTTGTCCTGACTGTAGCGCGTCGGGACGGTGTCTCGTACATGGGCCAAAAGACAAAATAATGAGTGTGTAAAGAAACTGTTGTTATACTGTATCTACATCTGCAAACCCAGTGATTAAAGTGTTGAGAAATTCTTTCATTTTCTCACAGTTCTCATTGTGTATCCAGTCAGTTTTTATGTTTCCTCAATCGTTTATATGTACAGGGAAACTACATTGTTATATAGTTTTAAAGGTTTAGTTGAAATTATTGTCTGTGGTAATCAATGCTTCAAATGTCGCAGAATTGAGAAGTTGAAAATGCTCGTCTATTCTTGTATGTTCATGTAATCACCCAGGTGCTCAATGTTCCCTGACAGGTGTACCACATCTTCGCCAACCCAACTGACAGCTGAAGTCTAACCCTATCATGAAACCACAATGTGAGTGGAAGTGAAATGTGAAATCCCACAAACACACACACACATGCACAAAACCACGTACACATGAACCCACAAACACACACACACACACTCACAAACCCACGCACACATGAACCCACACACACACACACACACACACACACAAACCCACGCACACATGAACCCACAAACACACACACACACACACACACACACACACACACAAACCCACGCACACATGAATCCACAAACACACACACACACACACACACACACACATGCACAAACCCACGCACACGCGAACCCACAAACACACACACACACACGTACAAACCCACGCACACATGAACCCACAAACACACACACACACACACACACACACACACACACACACACACACACACACACACACACACACACACACACACACACATAGCTGCACAGACGTAGTTAAGCCTCTTCTTCCGGTTATGTGTTATGCATTTTGAGTGGTGATCCGTTCATTCATCCACTCATATATGCATATATGTGTTTGTGCTAATACCAAACACATTTGTTCAGACCCCAACATTCTCAGTGTGGCCCCACGGTCACCACGCTGCCCACCAGCACACTGGAAAGAGGAACCAGCTATTAGCGGAGTTGATTTCAGCAGCAAATCTGTGCGGCTGGGGGTGGGAGAGGAGAGCGTGGTGTGCCCCCCCCCTCCCTGTGTGTGTGAGTGTGGGTTTGCTGTTTGATGCTTGATTTGTTGATGTGTTTTCTGCCATATTTCAGTTGTTCCAGACGTGTTCGACTGAGATGTTCTTGTCCCAGCTGTGTAGACTCCACACCAATACTGCCCACCGTCTGGGTCAGCCCGGCCAGCTCTAATGCACTATGACCACAACCATATGACACGGCCTGTCTGACGGGTGCACACTTCACATGGCGCCATCCTGGTAGTAATGCTGGTGGTAATAGGGTGATGTGGGTGACGTCATCGCTGACCTATTGGAATTAGCCATCGGCAGTGGTCAACAGCTCAGTCGGCGCCCCACCAACACAGGTAGCGTAAGACGTGGCGGCTGCTTTTGGGAGGGAGAAGGTCACTGTGACAGGCACTGATGTTGCTCCGCCCCCCGGGGGGAGGGGACAGTGCGTCATGCTCGGTGCTCTTTATTGGCCAGAAGTATGAGTAAAAAAAAAAAAGCTCAACTCCGCCCTCCCAAAACACACACACAAACACACACACACACACACACACACACACACACTGCAGGACTCGGCAGGTTCACCCTCCCAGTTGACAGGTCATTTCAGCATTCGTCACTGATATATGAAAGGGAGATTTGTCTCTGAGGTCTTTTCACCTGAGTTGAGATGAGAGCCATAAATCTGTCATAAAGGAAAATTTAGCTTGGGAGCAAATACTTCCCCACAACGTCTGACGCTTCATTTTAACGAGAACATGAACAGCAGCCAGGTGTTGCCTCGACACTTCTTTACGTTTTTTTTTTTTTTTTCCCCTGTGAAATGACGTATTCTGCCAGATCGTTGTACTGTACGGCGTCCCTGTTTCCACAAAGTAGAACGTTAGAGAAATCGTTAAGACAAAGCGATGTAGCAAGGCAAGCATCTGGTCTGAGCGCCGTTTCCTACTAAATCACCCGCGTTGTCGTTCGGCAGGGAGAACACCGACGTGAGGGACGTGTGTAACGACGGCGTGGCCGCTGCGATGGCCGCTCTGTCCGCTCTGTCCGCTCTGGCGGCGGGTACGGCGATGTGGCTACATGCCCCTCCTCTTCCTCCCCTCCGTTAGCTGCTAAAAGCCTCTGGCCGGGCCGGAGGTCCCTGTGGCCAGAACTTCAACCATCTGCACCTGTCTTTTCCCTGTCTGGGGGGGGGGTTGCTTCCCTTCCCTCTAAATGGGACAGTTTGCCACGTCTAGCCCGTCTTATTTGGCATGGGCCTCTGGGTGGGCGGGGCTTCCAGACGGGGAGGAGGGGCGGAGGTGGGCGGGGCAGTGGGCCGTTCCTCATGGGAGTGGAGATGAGCAGACCAAAGCGCTGGAGCTCTTCACGTTTAAAGAGCACTCTCAGTGTATTAGCCAAGCATCCCTGGTGCTCATCATCCCGCCCCTCTCTCTCTCTCTCTCTCTCTCTCTCTCTCTCTCTCTCTCTCTCTCTCTCTCTCTCTCTCTCTGTCTTGCTGTTTCACTCTCTCTCTCTCAAAAAACATTATGCATCAATGCAGTAGTTCACTGGCAGGAAGCTTCAATAAGTGGTCCAGCTCCTACAGAAGGCTCCCTCTCTTTTACTTTGGCTTTTTGGCTCTCTCTTTCTCTCTCTCTCTTTCTCTCTCTCTCTCTCGCTCTCTCTCTTTCTGTTATTTCCATCCACTCCTCCTTTCTCTCTGTTTTCTCCACCTCTGCCATCGTTCTTGTCAAATGTGCATGTCTGTAGTGCCCTTTTCATTCATCAAAAAAACAAAAAAAAACATCTCCTTCCCTGTCACGCACTTTAGAAAGTCTTGAATCCTCTAACCAACCTCCCCAACCGGCCACACTCTCACCCCCCCACACCCCCCCACACCCCCACACACCCCCACACACCCCCACACACACACCCCCAGCCCCCGTCTCATTAAAACAGTGCTTGTTCCCAGATGGTCAACTATATTAGCATGTATCTGTGAATTCTGCCTAGACCAGGTCTTCACCTCACTGTCTCTCTTCAACAGCTTTCTCTCTCCTCTTTATTTCACTTCCACAGATGCAGGCTTGAGATGAATCAGATTCAGAGCTCAAATATACATGCGTAAACACACACACACACACACACACACACACACACACACACACACACACACACACACACACTGGTGCAGGGTCCACTTACTTGTGCAGGGCACTGGGAGGCAGCTTGGTCTTCTCCATCTGCCCGTAGCAGCTGGTCTTGGCTTCCGGGATGTCCCCGAACTCCTCCAGCATGGCGGCGGCCGCCGTGGTGATGATGCCCAGGCCGTCCCGCACGCGAGCCTCCAGCGGGTAGTCCCAGTCGTCGTACGACACGGAGATCATGCCCGACGGGAACTCGGCCGGCGTCACGTCCGGGTTGCCCGTGGTCAGGCTGGGCACGATCCAGATGAAGCCGAACCCGGTGAGACCCAGGGAGCGGGCCTCCTCGAGGACGTAGGCCGCCTCGTCTTTGGAGCAGTACAGCAGGATGACGGGGGACTGAAGCTTCTTCAGCTGGATCTGCGAGCGCGAGTCGCCGTCCACCGCGTCCAGCGTGATGATGTTCTGGAGGTCCCAGCCCACGAAGCTGTTCTCCACCGTGGTCTTCAGGATGGCGATGAAGTCCTGGTAGCCCGGGAACTTGCTGGTCACGATGGAGAAGACGTGCCAGTCGTACTCCTCCATGATGTTCAGCATGAGTAGCGCCTCCTGCTGGATGGAGGCGCCGAACTGGAAGAATGTGGACTTCACATCCTGCAGACAGAGAGGCAGAGAGCAGAATCAAAATGTGCTACGGCGCGTGGAGGATTGCTGACAGTTATAATCTTCCAAGACCTTATCTCAGTTGTCAGGTGAACCAACACATCATCGGATAAAATAAATGCAATTACATTGAATAAATTCAAATATTGTGGATGTCTTAGAATATCCGTGCACTCGCGGGTTTGGCCAAAGTTAATGCGGCCAGATGTCACAGGATGAGGATGGAAAATGATTCTGCACTGACAGTTTTCTATTGTCAGATTCTTTCACCCCTTCGAAAGTTGTCAGATCTCAGCAGCTCGGAGGCTGATGTGCTCAGTGTCTAATAATATCCCTGGCAGAGACAATCTTATCGGTTTTGGGAGAAGCAATTCATTTGTGTTTTCGGTGCTATGATCCCCCCCCCCAACTCCCACCACGCCACCCAAATACACCATCAATCCAGCTATAGATTTAGAGAACCACTACAAAGGGCAGGCTTTCTTTGAGATTTTCTTTCTTTGTTACTGAAGGGAGAGGAGAAATGGACCTTTGTAGTCAGGAGTCTACCATTTTGTGTGTCACACCGCTGCAGTGTCAAAGCAATAACTTTTGCTCCCTGTCATTTGAGTGAAAAATTATATATTGTGTACTGTATAACTGAATGAAAATGTGTGTGTGTGTGTGTGTGTGTGTGTGTGTGTGTGTGTGAGAGAGAGAGAGAGAGAGAGAGGGAGAGAAAGAGAGAAAGAGAGAGTTGAATGAGGGCTGTAGGGGATATCATGTTCACTCTGTGGTCAGTGTGTGTATGTGTGTGTGTGAGTGTGTGTCGCTGGGGGAGGCGGATGTTTTTGTTTTATTTTTGGAAAATCCTGTTTGATGTTGCCTATCCCTTCTTTCCACCGCATGTGTGATGCGACCACACCGCAAAGCCTCTTGGCTTAGCGCACACACACACACACACACACACACACACACACACACACACACACGCACAAAACTGCATAATCTACCTTGACCGTGCCATAATGGTCCTCCATCATGCGTGACTGGGGATGGGGCTCCTTCACACTCACCCACACCCACAACTCAATATGTTTAACGTCACGGCGGCTGGAATCGGCAGGATCGCTGACAGCACTTCGATTCCCTCATCTCACACAGGAGTTCCTCCGCAGTACGTTCATTAAAAAAATAAAAATAATAAATAAAAAAACTCGGCCCTTTGTCAACTCGGCCATTTCGCCTGCTATTTTTGTAGAAGATCGAGATGTTTAATAACATCTCTGCCCAGCACTGGAGCGCCTGGTTGAGCTTGTATGGTGATGAGGCCTGCACGGTGAGGACTGCGTGACTGGTAGATGGTGTCTCTCTTGTCAGAAAGTCTGTGAGATGGAGCAGTTGCTACTTAAAGCAACTCTTCACCCACACTGGCTAACTCCATTAATCATGAGTGGGAAGTCGAGGGTGAGGACGGTGTGCCGGCCGGCACCCACTGGACGCCATTTGGTAACAGCGACTTTTAGCTGGGTTTTTTTTTTTTTTTTGGGTGGAGCACATCTTTGACATGGGCGGAGTCTCACTACACCAACCCGGTGCTGCCGTATCACCTCGGGGCCACAGAATTTATGAGCACGGACAGATTAAGTGATGCAAATGCAAGAAGACAGACTTAATTTATTTCCCAGTAGCTCACCTTGGAAAGAAATAAATTACTCTCCGAGGGCGATTCTGGTGCTACAGTGCAACTTATCGCCTCATCGATACTGATGCGGGTCTTAGGAGGTCCTGGTTCTTCGCCCGATCTTTATTCTGACGTGTCTGTGTGAAGATGAGTGGAGTGGATCGCTTTACATACGGACAACACGCGTAAAAGCCAGAGCGCCTGTGGGGTTTGGCTGTGCACGTGCTCGTAACACGCAGTTATAGAGAAGAGGAGGTGTCAAAGCCTGACATATACTAGCCAGTGGGGGTGATGGAGCCCCCGTGTGAAGGTGGAGATGGAGGCTCTTGTGGGGGTGATGGAGCCCCCGTGTGAAGGTGGAGGTGGGGGCTCTGGTGGAGGTGAGTGAGCCCCCGTGTGAAGGGGGAGGGTGGGGGCTCTTGTGGGGGTGATGGAGCCCCCGTGTGAAGGGGGAGGTGGAGGCTCTGGTGGGGGTGATGGAGCCCCCGTGTGAAGGGGGAGGTGGGGGCTCTTGTGGGGGTGATGGAGCCCCCGTGTGAAGGGGGAGGTGGGGGCTCTGGTGGGGGTGATGGAGCCCCCGTGTGAAGGTGGAGGTGGAGGCTCTGGTGCTCTGGAACTATAAATTGCCTGTTTCTAAATATAGCCAGATGGAACTGCAGAACATGGAGAGATGAAGGGAAGAGGGGGGGATGGAGGGAGGAGGGGATGGAGGGAGGAGGGAGCGAGGGATGGGGGAAGGATGGAGATGGGGCTGATGATGGAGAGGGATGGGGGAGCAAGGGGGGGTGGAGGGGGAGGAGGGGAGGAGGGGGTGGAGGGGGAGGAGGGGGTGGAGGGGGTGGAGGGGGTGGAGGGGGAGGAGGGGGTGGAGGGTGGAGGGGGAGGAGGGGGAGGAGGGGGTGGGGTGAGGGTGGAGGGGTGGAGGGGTGGAGGGGGAGGAGGGGGTGGAGGGGGTGGGGTGAGGGTGGAGGGGTGGAGGGGTGGAGGGGTGGAGGGGGAGGAGGGGGTGGAGGGGGTGGGGTGAGGGTGGAGGGGTGGAGGGGTGGAGGGGGAGGAGGGGGTGGAGGGGTGGAGGGGTGGAGGGGGTGGAGGGGAGGAGGGGGGTGGAGGGGTGGAGGGGGAGGAGGGGGTGGAGGGGTGGAGGGGGAGGAGGGGGTGGGGTGAGGGTGGAGGGGGTGGAGGGGAGGAGGGGGTGGAGGGGGGTGGAGGGGTGGAGGGGGTGGAGGGGGGTGGAGGGGGATAGAGGGGTGGAGGGGGTGGAGGGGTGGAGGGGGGTGGAGGGGATAGAGGGGTGGAGGGGGTGGAGGGGTGGAGGGGGTGGAGGGGGGTGGGGTGAGGGTGGTGCTGGACATGAGGAGATGGTGGTTGAATCTACACTTGGTGTCGTAGTACATTTCCATCAGCAGGCTCTCTCTCTCTCACATCACCACCAGAGGATGAAAGCAATTCTATCCATTTAGAGAAAGAGAGAGAGAGAAAGAGAGAGAGAGTGAGAAAGAGAGAGAGAAAAAAAAAAAAAGAGAGAGAGAGAGAGAGAGAGAGAGAGAGAATTTCCCAGCAAATCTTAAGAATAGCAGAAGCTTTTCTCACACATTCACTGTCTGACTCATTTCACACCAGTGAAGTAGCGTCTAGTGTCCATTGCGTTCGCATCATAACAGCATCTTCATCACCTCCGTAATCTCTCTGTGAAGAGGAGGTCATGACCCAGGAAGCCTACCAGGACCTTTCTGGACACTCACATGTTAGAGCAGGAACCACTGACAACATCTCCTTCTGTAAAGTCCTCCTTCTGTAAAGTCCTCCTTC
>NC_135212.1:5405608-5423108 GCF_052324685.1 Brachyhypopomus gauderio
CACCCCATTAATGGAAAGATGTTTGACTGGATGGCAGTTTGACTGGATGTTGAGGTCCTTGGAGACATGACGGGCAGCAAAGACCGCCAATGGCTTACTGGAAAAGGAAAAGGCCCTCACTTTTAGTTGACCAAAGAAAGCAAACAACTCCAAAAAGACCATAACGGCAGGAATAAGACTTCAGTCACACACACACACACACACACACACACACACACACACACACACACACACACACACACTATATCCACTCTGCCTTTAATCTGGTAGCACTGCGGCTTATTAAATGATTCATTTTATTTGTGTGGTGCTGCACTCAAGTGCAGTGCAGAAAGATGCTAGAGTGTGTATGTGTGTGTGTGTGTGTGTGTGTGTGTGTGTGTGTGTGTGTGTGTGTGTGTGTGTACGTGTGTGTGTGCGTGCGTGCGTCTGTGTGTGTGCGTGCATCTGTGTGTGTGCGCACACGTACAGGAGTCTGTGTGTGTATGTGTGTGTGTGTGCGTGCGTCTGTGTGTTTGCGTACACGTGCAGGAGTCTGTGTGTGTGTGTGTACGTGTGTGTGCGCGCGTGCGTCTGTGTGTGTGCGTGCGTCTGTGTGTGTGCACACACGTGCAGCAGTCTGTGTGTGTACGTGTGTGTGCGTGCGTGCGTCTGTGTGTGTGCGTGCGTCTGTGTGTGTGCACATACGTGCAGGAGTCTCTCTCTGTGTGTGTGTGTGTGTGTGTGTGTGTGTGTGTGTGTGTGTGTGTGTGTGTGTGTGTGTGAGTGTGTGTGAGTGTGTGTGTGTGTGTGTGTGTGTGTGTGTGTGTGTGTGTGTGTGTGTGTGTGTGTGTGCAGGAGACAGAGAGAAGGAGATGGAGCCAGAGGACTTGTGCAGAAGCATTAGAGCCCTGAAGCTATGCAGCAGGTCCTTGAGCTTAATCAAATCACTCCCACCAGAAACCACACAATTAATACTGCAACAGGGACAGGATGAAAAATCAACGCCTTTCCCATCAGTTCTCCGCTGTGTTCCCCCCTGCTAAACCACTGTAGAAGACTAGAAACACACACTTGCATACACACACTCACACACACACACACACACACAAATTCAAATCTAGGCAGGGTGCTCTCAGCATGGCCAGGCTGAAGTTTTCGCTGGGTGGGCAGGTCGAACTAGCTACAGGCTCCTTGTGTCCTCTCCTCTTATGTCCACTTATGTCCTCTTATCTCTTATGTCCTCTTATGTCCTCTTATGTCCACTTATGTCCACTTATGTCCTCTTATGTCCTCTTATCTCTTATGCGTCACTGGCAGGCGTCCAACCTCTCCCTCATCAGCTCTGCTACTTAACTTTGATTGGCTGACGTCAAGTGGCGTGCAGTAACTGTGGCCTGTCATGAAGCATACACACTGCATTTCAGGGAGTGTGGGACATAGCGGAGGGACCCAGACTGCGGCGGCCTTACTAGGAGGCACGTTATTGGTCGCCGCAGAAGCGACCGCCACATGAACAGAAACAGCCCTGCACCGCAACTGTCTAATGTAAACAACCCTGGACATAGAAGCCATGAGGACGACTGTAAAAAACCTACTGTAAAGCACCTACTGTGAAACATCTACTGTAAAACATCTACTGTAAATCACCTACTGTAAAACACCTACCGTAAATCACCTACTGTAAAACACCTACTGTAAAACACCTACTGTAAAACATCTACTGTAAAGCACCTACTGTAAAACATCTACTGTAAAACACCTACTGTAAAACACCTACTGTAAACCACCTACTGTAAAACATCTACTGTAAAACACCTACTGTAAACAACCTACTGTAAAACATCTACTTTAAAGCACCTACTGTAAAGCACCTACTGTAAACCACCTACTGTAAACCACCTACTGTAAACCACCTACTGCAACCCACCTACTGTAAAACATCTACTGTAAAACATCTACTTATAAAACATCTACTGTAAAGCACCTACTGTAAACCACCTACTGTAAATCACCTACTGTAAAACATCTACTGTAAAACATCTACTGTAAAACATCTACTGTAAAGCACCTACTGTAAAACATCTACTGTAAAACATATACTTGTAAAACATATACTGTAAAACACCTACTGTAAAACATCCATGTAAAACACCTACTGTAAAACATCTATTGTAGAACACCTACTGTAAAACATCTACTGTAAAACACCTACTGTAAAACATATATTGTAGAACACCTACTGTAAAACACCTACTGTAAAACATCTATTGTAGAACACCTACTGTAAAACACCTACCGTAAAACACCTACTGTAAATCATCTACTTGTAAAACATCTACCGTAAAACACCTACTGTAAAATATCTATTGTAAAACACCTACTGTAAAACATCTATTGTAAAACACCTACTGTAAAACATTTACTGTAAAACACCTACAGTAAATAATAAGACAATAAAAATAATAAAATATAAAGTAAATGGTCAAGTGTAAACACACACTCTAACACACACCCCCCACTACTGTATTATTTAGCTTTAGTGCAGCCATATGTAACAAAACCTATGTGCCCACCAACCAGCGTGTGAAGAATCCACTGGGTCTGCCCTGGCTTATACTGAGTTATGGAATATTAATCCACTGGAATTAACTGCTTTAATTGTAACCTTGACTGACATAACATCCGGCCAATCAGCATTCACACTGATTCAAGCAAACAGCCCCCTGGGGTGGGTTTCTTTGGGTGATGGAGTGGTAGGCATGTGTCATATCGGGTATGCCATTACATGCCCTGCTGTCTCATTTATGTAACATCAGCACTGGGAGAAACCATGGAGAAATCGCCAGCCAGCTGGCAAAGTGACGCAGATGACCCTCAATGTCACGGCACGCTGCAGAGACATCGGCCCAGCTGGACGCTGGATCATCAGAAGGCAGACTGTCCAGCTGGGCTTCTGGTCTCTGTAGCATGCCATGACTTTGGAGGTCATCCACGTCACATTAATGCGATGAATGCCCGAAATGTAAATATGAATGTAATCATGTTCAGCCCTGAGATCAGTGATGTGAACATAAATGTAAACAAACTGATCTGGAGTGAGTGAGCACTGCCAGGTGAGATGTCATTTACCAAAAAACATCAGAAAATGAAAAAACTGACTAGACGTAACAATCTCTTTTTAACGGTCGTGTCCCTTCAACCATATTGCAGACCATGATCCCATTCCACCCTAATCCCAACCCCAACATCAATCCCAACCTCAAGCCCAACCCCAACCTCAGTCCCAATCTCAATCTCATCCCCAACCTCAGTCCCAACCCCAACCTCAATCCCATCCCCAATCTGAATCCCAACCCCAATCTCAATCCCAACCCCAACCTCAATCCCAACCCAAATCCCAAATCCCAATCCCACACACTGCAATACATAACATTCAGCCCAGCCCAGGTGAATGCCAACATACACGTAAGAAGACCTAGCATACCTGAACTGGCATCGTCGAGCTGGGCAGGCTGTGCCATCTGCCATGCAGGAAGCTGAAGCTAAGGCCCCTTAAATGGGTCAGTTCCCCACCTACCCTGCCTGCTCCCCTCCTCCTGCCCCCGTTAGCCCACGGCTGCAGGCTTGCTCTCCTTTACCGCACAGGTGGGGGCCCCGCATTATGGAAAAATCCCTCCCGGGCATTCAGACCTCAGCATCTTACTCCCTCCCGCACAGACACGCAAACAGACCCGCACACCCAGAACCGAGGCCCACGTGGCGATTTGCCGTGGGGTTCCGTAACTTTATCAAACGAAGCGAGCTCAATTAGGCGCCGGGGGAGGAGAGTGGACTGTAAATAACAGGCAGCTCTGGTACCATTTAATGACATCACTAAACAGAACACAAGAAGAGTGGCGGAAGGAACCCAGTTTTTGTTTTTTAACAGTGAGAGTTTCGCACCGATCACCCTCCGCCCCCATCTCTGACGTGTTGGGCTAACGACCCAGGCCTCCTTCGCTTCACACAAGCGTGCGGTCCACAGCAACCACACCGGGTTTCTGGGGCACAGGGGTAGCGGCGCCTGGGGGGGCTGTGTGCTATATGCTCAAGTGTAAGGAGAGAGAGAGAGAGAGAGAGTGAGTGAGTGAGTGAGTGAGTGAGTGAGTGAGTGAGTGTGTGTGTGTGTGTGTGTGTGTGTGTGTGTGTGTGTGTGTGTGTGTGTGTGTGTGTGTGTGTGTGTGTGTGTGTGTGTGTGTGTCTTTCTCTCTTTCCTCTCCCGCCTGTCTTGCCTCACTCCAGTCTCCTCCTAAAGCGTTTGAAGTCACAGATGAGATAAGGCTTTGATTGGTCATGGTGCCTCCATGAGAGAGTGAATGTTGAAGAGGAAAAGAACAACAGCGAGATAAAGAGAGAGGGAGAGGGAGAAAGGGAGAGAGGGAGAGATGGAGGGAGTGGAGGGGTGAAGCAGGGGTTTGGAGACACAGCCGTCTTCCACAGCACCCACACAGAGTGGAAAACACAAATACTTCTGCTTCTACTAGCAAGCTATTGTGGAAAAGAGAGGGGAGAGAAAAAAGAGCAAGTGAGAGAGAGAGAGAGAGAGAGAGAGAGCGCACAAGAGAGAGAGAGGAAGAAGAGAGGGAGAAAGGGAGAGAGGGATTGTTGGAAAAAAAAAAGATCCTCCTAATTTGCAAATCAAAGAAATGTGAGTCAGATATTTATAGCCCAAGCTGCCTAGGGAGACGTATCCCACTTTCTCAGGGTGAACACTTCCTGGTCTGCAGCGCACTGGCTGGTCACGCGGACGCGGCAAACGCCGCTCCCCTCCAAGCCCTCCCTGACCTTGAAGCACAGCGCTCTCTCCATCTGTCTCTCATCCTCTCTCTCTCTCTCATCCTCTCTCTCTCTCTCTCTCTCTCTCTCTCTCTCTCTCTCTATCTGGTGCGGTGGTAGAAGCCGCATCATCTCACGTTTGGCTCACCGGCGGTTTCCACGCCGTCGCCACGGGGACACTGAGTCAGAGAGCGCAGCGGGGGACAGCGGTTGCTGTGTCGCCCGATCGCTGCGTGCTCATGACACAATAAGGGGTGCGGGGGTGACTTGATCACACGGGCACGCCTGACACGACAGCCCGGGTTTTGCACACAGCGAAGCGGCTTCGCGAGTCGAGAGTCGGCCGGTGTGAGTTCTCGTGTTAGTCATGCTGTCTGATTTACGGCCGGCTGCCTGACCCGCTCCTTCGCAAATCACACAGAGGTGCGGCAGCGTCGTCAGCAAACACGGGTGAGATACGAGAGTTCGGCTTTAATGACGGCAGTACTCAGTGTCAACGCCACAGTTCATTCACTGAAAGATCTTACTATTATTAAGAAAAAAGAAGAAAAGAATGTCTTGGTCACGCGACTGCTTAACTAAACTGTAGCACGTGGTGTTCAAACAACAGGAAAAAAAACACCTTCGCCATTTCACCTGCACAGTTTTAGCTCCGAATAATTATTTAAAGCTAATGTGTAGCAGCTGTGGCTGGTACAGTGAGTTGGGTGATGAATGTGATGCAGAGGAACTAGAAGAAAAGGGTGAAAGACTCTGTGGGAGAAGAGGAGGGGGGGGGGGGGGCAATGAACACAATAGACCTCATGCCAGCTCCACTGGACACTAAGTGTGTGTGTGTGTGTGTGTGTGTGTGTGTGTGTGTGTGTGGGTGTGGGGTGTGTGGGAGTGTGTGTGAGGGAGTGAATAAATCTTCAGTTTATTTACCCTGTGGGGAATAAGTATCATGCAGTGTTTTAAACACACACATGCTTCCGGGGTGCTTTATGATCCTTTATGTGCTGTATGTGTATGTGTGTCTGTGTGTGTGTGTGTGTGTGTGTGTGTGTGTGTGTGTGTGTGTGTGTGTGTGTGTGTGTGCATGAGAGAGAGAGAGAGCTAGCAGACCTATGCTGTCCCTCAGACAGATGATGCATGTGATATTTTGAGTGCAATCACACAGCTGACGCTCAGATCTGGTTGAAGTGTTCTGTTTCGGTCTCATTAGGGTGTTATTCAGTGTGTATCATACACACACAAACACACACAGTCAGGAGTCAATCAGCCATCAGCATTCAACATCCAACCTCCACTATCACAAACACACACTGCACACACACATACACACACACACACAAACACACACAAACAAGACACACACAAGCACATACACAAACAACACACACACGCACACACACACACATCGATTCTCTCACCAGCACTAACAGCTAAATGTGCAAGGCATAGTTATAATGCCAATATTCACCGAATCCTCCCTGTCAGATAATGAGCAATCTTTATCTGATCCCGAATCAAATCCAGAACCAGAGACCACTCAGCTTGGGCTGACTGCTGTCCCCCGCACAGCACAGCACAGCAGCACAGCATGGGGCGGCTCGGTCCGGATCTGACTGGTAACAATAGAGAGGTGAGTCCAAAGGCACCTCTAAATAAAGCAGTTCCCACCCCACCCGCACACACAGCCCAATTCACCAAGGCTGTGGCATATGTCAAAGTCTTCAGGAAGAGAGAACAGCTGGTGATGTCACCGCCTCACTCTCTTTCTCTGTCTCTGTCTCTCTGTCTCTCTCTCTCTCTCTCTCTCTCTCTCTCTCTCTCTCTCTCTCTCTCTCTCTCTCTCTGAGCTGACATTGGTACTTGGCCATGGGAGGCTTGCTAGCTCTCACTTTCATTGTAGGAGAGCTGTGAAAGTGTGAATGTGGATTTGTGCTGTGCATGTGTGTGTGCGTGTGTTAGAGAGAGAGAGAGAGAGAGAGAGAGTAGTCTGAGATGCCACAGCTTAGAATTCTATTATGACATAATCCAGCAGATCCAGTGGATCTCGGGGGTGTAGTCAGGGGCCCACCCTCCCGGGCCCACCCCCCCGGGCCCACCCCCCTGCTCACAGCTCCACAAACACACACGCAACAACAGCCCCACACACACTCACACCAAATCCCTAAAAGTCTCTCCACAAACACGCCGGATCAATAGCTACCACGTGGGAGTTTGCAGCAGGCAGTTCTCCCACTCATACGACAGTGATATCGCACATGCCCTCGGCCGCGCTAGTCACCTGCGTTTACAGCGAGCAGACACGTAGCTCACTGCAAATATGCGCCCGCTCCCCTTCCTGACGTGAGTTACAGGAAAACCTCATCCTAGAAAATGCCGAAGTGCTTAAAAAAATCAAATAAAGTCAGTAGGAACAATTAGTATGTTGTAATTTCCACATGGCTTATCAACCCTAGCTAGCACCTGTTCAGTGTCAGCGACGTTAGCGTAGTGTTATTTTGAGGCAGTGCTATTTAGAGGAACGGCACGAAGGCTGTGCGGTGCTGCGAATGGGACTAGTCCTTCCACCCGCCCCTATCTCGTCCGTCTCTCTCTGTCTCTCTCCCGGGGACTTTAAACACCCGTTGGGGAGCAGTTAGACAATCAGGGCTCGCCTCTCTCGCCGCACTGGTGCACACATGAAGACGCAGGACGTATTATTCACGGCTAGGCGGCTTTTTGCCCCTAGCAGGAAGACGAGGGGGGGGGGGGGGGGGGGGGGGGCACTTAGCACCACTGTCCTCCACCGGCAAATGTCTTCCTGCCTGACACTCCAGAACGAGTGATGCCACAGACAGAGAGAGAGAGAGAGTGATATAGGAGGGAGAGAGAGAGGGATATTGGGGTGGGGGGGGTTCTGGTGGGGATCTTAGCATTTTATTAGCAAACGGTTGATCAATGTGATTTGCTGCAGGGAAATCAGAAGTGAGAGGGTGTCAGACTGGGGCCTTTTTGTTCAGCTCAAAACGGAGGACGGATTCTCTGGCTTATCGCCGCACGCGTCCACACACTCAAGGAGCGGCTTACCGCTCGCCCCCGTATCGGCCCGATCGGAGCCTGAAGCGCTGGCCACGGTGTCCCCCGCGTCTAACGCAGGGGGCCCTGTCCACCCGGCCTGGTCGCTGACACTTAAGAGCCACTTACATGTAGCGGGTGGGGGGGGGGGGGGCTATCAAGCAGCACCCAGGGCGGTTTGCTCTCTGGCAGACACAGATTAGAATGCTGATCCAATCAGAGCGGCTGTTTCATCGACCTTATGGCTGTCGTTAGGTTCACGTGTGCTGATCCTATGTGAGTGGGCAACTATAGGGTTTATTCTCCA
Source organism: Brachyhypopomus gauderio (assembly GCF_052324685.1). NCBI lineage: Eukaryota > Metazoa > Chordata > Actinopteri > Gymnotiformes > Hypopomidae > Brachyhypopomus > Brachyhypopomus gauderio. The sequence goes on from NC_135212.1 coordinate 5,413,758, forward strand.
AGTTCTTTTATGACGGAGAGGGTGATTGTTCGCTGGGTGGAGAGAGAGAGAGAGAGGGAGTGTCCTCAGTGTTGCAATTTTACTCTGAGTGACTGCCACACCTCTCAGGTTGTGTAAATCAGTGAGAGATTGAAGGGTGGTGTAAGAGAGATGTGAACCTTCTTCAGCAGGACCAACTCAATTATGTCCTTCACACACCATGCTCAGGGCAAGGGGGCGGGGCCAAGCACTTTCTCTTTTTCCGCACCCTTTCTTTACTTCTTCCCTCTGATTGGTAGCCTGAGACACATGGGCGGGGCCAATCTTGGCACTAATTTCATGTCAGGAAAGCTTTGTGGTTGGAGGTGTGATTGGAAGCCAAAATCCTGAAGGTCAAAAGATTTATTAACTTCAGTCAACTCGTGTATCTTTGCTGTCAGGGGAAAACCAAAAAAAAGCAACTTTTCAGGACTAGAGAGAAACTCTCTAGTTTTGGCCTAATTACCACAGAACTTTAAAGCCTTTAAACTTGTTTTCACACCCAGAGCTCTAAAATGCCCAGAGGACATAAAGGGGACACAGCTTTCAAATGTGAAAATAAATAAACATAATAAAATGACTTCCATGGGTAGTATTAATGAGCATGAATGGACTATTCCTACAATGTACCTGCAGACATACACTATTGTATGCACATTGTCATACTTGCCTTGCAAAAGCAAGAGTGAATGTATCAGAAGTTCTTGTACATCCGACTCTCCAGCTTGGATCAGCTGTAGTAAAGGAAGATGGAGAGATGAGGTGAGTGATGAAGACGGAGAGATGAGGAGAGTGATGAAGATGGAGAGATGAGGAGAGTGATGAAGATGGAGAGATGAGGAGAGTGATGAAGATGGAGAGATGAGCAGAGCGATACTGCTGCCCTGCTGTGATCCGTGTGCTGTTGAAACAGCTGTGCGTGTCTCATCATGGGAACTCTCACTGTCTTTCTCTAGCTCTCTCTATCATCTCCTCTCTCTCCCTCTCTCTCTCTCCATCATCCCCTCTCTCTCTCATGCTCTTTTCCTCTCTCTTTCATTTTCTCTCATCTTCTGTTTTTTTCAATCCCTCTCTTCTGCCACCCCTCCCCCTCTTTTCCTCCATCTGTCCAGTGGCTCTGTTCATCTCTACTCTCCTCCCTTACGATATCCAATCACGTCGGCCCATTTGGGGTGAACGATCGTGCGAGGGAAAGCCAGGTCGTAAATACCCAGAAGCCCCTGAAGTCCAGTCAGAGAGAGAGGACACCTGCCACTTCCGACAGACCATGACAACCACCCCCCTCCCGCCCATCCGTAACACCGGAGGGCACTGCCCCCAACGCTACACTCGTCTTTGAAGGAACTCCTGCCACGCCGGCCGGATCCACATTTTTACAGCGCATATGGGATCCGATAACCCACTGGGAGACGGAGGAGTGGTCCGCAAGGATGTCTTTTTCGATTGCTACTGCCTGCACACCCCGAAGCACATGGACAGGGCCAGTACATCACTGGAGTTTCACTTTGGTGAAGGAGTTTGTCTCTGCTGTTCAGGAACTCGGAGCACCAGGGGACGGTGTGGGACGGTGTCGTGGCAACCCGGAGGCCTGTGTCTGAGAGCCAATGAGGAAGGAGAGGGAGAGAGACGCAGGTGTGTGAGGGAACGTGAGGTCATACATGATAGAGGGGGCGTGAGATTATATATAGATGACAGCTTCTGGCCAGAAAACGCCTGGAGCCGTCTCACAGGCATCACAGACCTCTGTTGTCTTACACATAATAAATACCAATGTGACTGATGAACACACACACACACACACTTATATATTTTCACCAGCTAACATACAGGTGCATGCAAATATATTTCTTCTCATAAGCAAACTCAAAGCATACTTTATCAAGATAGTTTTCAGTAGCTACCCTTAAACAAACACTCTCACACACACATACACACCATCAGAATGATATCAGGCTATTCTTATATAAATTATGTCCTGAATATTATGTTACAAAACAGCCATGTTACAAAATTGCTGGCTGGCCCCAGTAGTGCCTGTTCCTTCTCCTAGCACATGATGAAATATGAAAACACACTCCTCTGAGTGCACACTTACTGACAAGAATGGCACGAATATTCTTCTATGAGAAATCTGAATTCCCTTTTCAAATCCCATTCTGGGTTAACTGGTGACGATCAGCTTCTGGACTGGTCCTGCATGGGTTCTGCTGGTGCTTGTGCACAATAGCTTCTTTACTGCAGCTGCAACGTTGATCTGACAAATGATCGATATTTGGGTTTTTTGTTTGTTTGTTTGTTTGTTTGTTTTTGTTTTTTAAAGGTGTCCAGTCACCAAAGCTGGTATCAGTTTCCATAAATTCCCTTGAAGTGCCAGCAAACGCACATAAACCCACACACAAACACACACACACACTCTCATGCACATACTTAATACATTCTGGGTTGCCAATATGCTCTTAAGAAACCAAGGGGCTGCAAACAGACAAGCAAACCAAACAGAAATGAATGTCTAACACTCCCAAATGGAAGCGTGAGAAAGGGTGTGTGACATTCTGCAAGTTTAAAAAAATTCATTCTTTACAGGCCACCTATTTGTATAAACCTCACATTCATCACACCCTCCAGTCCCTGTTTACAAGCAAACAATCAAACACACAAACAAAACAGCCAAAAAGAACAAGTCAGGCACCTCTAAAACCACGACGTTCCCCACGCAGGTCAGGAGACAGCACGGCGTCCTAGGAAGTGTAGGTGCTGATCTATTTAGCGATTCACCCATGTCAGCCCTGACTAGAACCTCTCTGTATTTACGCTGATCTGACTCACTTCCTTTCACAGCATGTGTGCCTCTAATACCTCTTAGCTAATACCTCTGACCTCTCCACATGCTAACAGGATCTCCCCAGCCCACACATGGAGCAGGGCAGTCAGCTTCACGGGACAACGACAGATCACATCAGGAGTATCGGCGTTCTACACCAGACACTTTTGAGATGTTCTGAAATGCTGGAAACCTGGAAAATTGGAAACCAGACTCAAGGTCTTCCAAAGTATCACTAGAATTTCTGATAATTTATGAATATTCATGAAGATTGGATAATTTATGAATATTTATGAAAACCTGATGAGTGATGAATATCATTGCTGTCACAATTAAAACCACGAGGATTATTTAACGAATTAATGAATTAATGAGTGTCCCTGTCTCACCCTCTGGGCATTTCAGAACTCTTGAACCATAACAGTCATTTTCAACCACAAAGTTGATAATCAGGTCAGACACTCCAGCCGCTAACACACTTTTTCAGAGTGAAAGTTTAACCCAGCATGAGTGTCAGAGCAGTCCATAAAACACAGAGAGATGTTCAGATCTTCTCCTGCTGTCTTTCTGCCACAACCCTCAATCAGTAAACACTCAACAAGGCCTACAGCATGTTTCATGAACAAGACATTTATACTGACAGAGGAGCAAGCTTGTCTTTCTTTCACTCTCTCTCTCTCTCTCTCTCTCTCTCTCTCTCTCTCTCTCTCTCTCTCTCTCTCTCTCTCTCTCTCTCTCTCTCTCTTTCTTACCCTCTCACTCACTCACTCTCTCACTCTCTCTCTTTAAATCTCTCTCGCTCACTCACTCTCACTCTCTTTCTCTTTTACTCTATCACTCACTCACTCTCTCTCTCTCACTCACTCTTTCTTACTCTCTCACTCTCACTCTCTCTCTTTAACTCGCTTTCTCTTTCTCACTCTCTCTCACTCTCTCTCTCACTCACTCTCACTTTCACTCTCTCTCTCACTCACTCACTCTCTCTCTCTCTCTCTCTCTCTCTCTCTATGTCTCTCTCTCTCTCTGTCTGTCTCTCTCTCACACACACATATTCCCGTTGTCTCACCGACAAAATCAGGCACTTGTGCCACACGCACAAAATGTTTCCTGAAATATTTACGAATAATCTTAATCCCTCTCCGTGAGCGACGGTGACCACTGATCTGATCGGCCGGGTGACCAAATCTCATTTCATGGTCGTTAACTGCAGCAGGCTAATTGGCAGGAAGCCCGTTGCCCCGGGCGAGGCGGCGTGGTGCTGGGGGCAGTGGGCGTGCCCTCATTACCCCACACTTGGACAAGCGCAGGGGGGGAAACTCTTTGACTTGATGCACTCCGACTTGCTTACAAAGTGGGCCAGGAGCAAATGGATGATTGGAAGGTTTACAAATATCCTTTCCGCCCTTGAAATGCTGAAAGAGCGACACACTCCACAGGCACAAAGATGGTCTTAATCCTTCGTGTATGGGTTATTGCTGTAGAGCTCATTCTGACTCGTCACGGCTCTCTCAGTTACGCGAGTCCACACATGCAGGTGTGTGCATGTCCAGTCACACACACACACACACACACACACACACACACATACACATAGAAATTTGCATGCAGATACCTATACACACACACACAAAACACATGAATGCACACACACACCTACACATACACACACTGCTCATATACACACCTGCAAACTCCATTTTCCTCACCTGTCAGTCTTTTATTTCAGCAGAAATACAGACATGAATTACTCTGGCAACACGTTTACTGGAAGAGCAGACCTGGTGCAGACACCCCCCCCCCCCCCACCCTGACCCTGCTCACCTAGCCCGCTGCAACAAGTGGGGGAGAGAACTTAATCTGAACTTAATCTGAACGTAATCTGAACTTAATCTGAACTTAATCTGAACTTAATCTGAACCTAATCTGAACTTAATCTGAACCTAATCTGAACTTAATCTGAACTTAATCTGAACGTAATCTGAACGTAATCTGAACCTAATCTGAACGTAATCAACCAGAAATGCACCTTATTACTGTAAATGTGATTGGACTATCTGCCTGCTTTTACATACAGGACATTCCTAAAATGATTTAAATCTTCCCCCGAAGCCAAAAGTGCTATAAACAAACAAGTTCAAGGAGGCCAGCCAATGAATTCATGAATGAGAAGAGTAGGCGTCTATTTTAGGCAGGCAGGAATACCAATTGGCGGAATCATGGCAAAGATTTCTAGACCTGAGCGCCAACAAACACTGCAGCACCTCGGGTGGGGACAGACTATCATTAATAATCCATTTATATCCCTCAAATACACACATGCCAAGAAATATTATTCCTTTTTATACAAAAGACAAAGCACATCCCAGAAGAAGCTCGAGTTGAGCATAACCAAAGCTTTTGAATTTTGCATAGACATTTCCTTCTGTTTTCTGAAAGGTATGTTTTTATGTTTTTCCTCTATAATGTAAACACTCGTGCACACACACGCACATACACACGCCCGTGCACACACACACACACACACTACTGACAGTACCAAATATGTTCTGTCGATCATCCTAGGACACCTAATGGTAGCATAACAGTAAATTATGAATATTCCTCAAAGCTACATTAACAGCATAATACAGCATGAGAAAAACAGCCTTTATCACTGACAGGACAGCCATGCATCTCTGGTGAAGACACTCAACCACTGGACCAAACCCAGTGGTCAGCATGGCGTCCCTGCTGGGATTAACACACTGATCACACAGTTGTCTACACCCTCTCCTAACAGCTACCATTAGCATCTGGCAGCGTGGAGCTGAGCCCCAACCCTCCACCAGGGAGCCACGTACAGCCAAGTTCAAAATGCGGCGAGTGCGCACACAGATTCTCTGAGCGTGCTCCGTGTGGCATTCAGGTGTCTCCCCACCACGCGAGATCTCACATGGATCTCCTGGAGCGCTCGCAGAGTGGAGAAGGTGCAGGAGAGGAGACGCGGTGCTACAGAGGCGCACACACACACACACACACACACACACACACACACACACATGCCCTTACACACCTTGTACCCACACACACACACGCGCCTGCTCCGTGCACACACACACACCATGCACAAACACAAACACACACGCACACACCCTTACAGACCGTGTACACACACGCACACACACCCGAGCATGCTCTGTGCACACACACACACACACACACACACACACACCATGCACACACACACACACACACACACACCATGCACACACACACACACACACACACACACCATGCACACACACACACACACACACACACACACACACACACACACACACTGGTGCTAGGTTTAGCAGAATTTGCTGGAACAGACATATGCAGCCTGCCGTGGGCATGGCTGTCACAAGCTCCAACACTTCCAGAGCTAATGTGCCAGGACTGCCATTAGGACATATACACACACACACACACACTCTCTCTCTCTCTCTTTCTCTCTCTCACACACACACACACACCCACACACACTCACACACACACACACTCACAACACACACACACACACACACACACACTCACACACACACACACACACACACACACACTCACTCTCTCTCTCACACACACACACACACACACACACAACTGATGAATCCCATTACCACTGGTGTTACCTAAAGTAGATACTCTTTGCTTGCACCAAACATACAGGCAACATCAACATGTGTGCCCACTGCACCCAGTACACACACACACACACACACACACAGCCCTGGCCCCTTTGCTCCTAGAGCCCAGTAGCGCTAGGCAGTGTGAGCAGAAGTGTGAACGTCAGCACTATGCTGTCCTCATTTGAGTTGTGCTGGCTGATCCGTCCTCCGACATGCCTTCCTGTTAGAGAGAGGGAGAGAAAGGGGTGGGGGATAGAGAGATGAGGAAAGAGAGAGAAGGAAGAGTGAGAGAAAAGGAGGAGGGAGGCAGGAGGGCGGGGGAAGAGTTGGAGAGAGAGACTGATGAAAGTGGAGGGGGGGAGAGGCGCTTCATGCAACGAGCAGGTTACTTGGATAAGTGGGCCAGTACTCAGTGCTGCAAGACACATCAGCATTCAAACAGCATAGCAGACCAGAGGCCAGCGCTCTCTCTCTCTCTCTCTCTCTCTCTCTCTCTCTCTCTCCTCTCTCTCTCTCTCTCTCTCTCTCTCTCTCTCCCTCTCTCTCTCTCTCTCTCTCTCTCTCTCTCTCTCTCTCTCTCTCTCTCTCTCTCTCTCTCTCTCTCTGTCTCTCTCTCTCCCTCCCTCATACAGCAAAGCAAAGCTGATCAGACCCAGAGGCGAGTGCCCTCTGGTGGCCAAATGCAAGTACTACAGATGCAAGTACTACAGCTCAGGTCCAACCCGCGTTCAAACGCCTCTTGCTGTGACAATGGCTTTTCCCCGCCGGTATTACTGGTTGAGATGGTCTGCCGTGCCTTTTGTTTAATGCTGTGCCATGATGAAAGCACCGGAGCTAAAGTGCAGTTTCCAGTTGATTCATGAACACACGCTCAGGGGAGTGACAGTAATAACAGACAGTGTCTCTCAGTCCCGTGTATGTAACCATATGACGACACTGCTCTACATTACACTTACTGTCTCGACATTTTTTCCCTTATAAGCAAAAGTGTCAAAACGCCTCTTCTGAGACCTAAAGCTGACAATTAATTTAGATGTTTTAAATGATTAGGTGGTTGGAAATTCATACACTGGTTATTTTTTATGCTTTTCACTGGACAGACAACAACCCCCTGGGTATTTCATATCACCCAGGAGAGACCGATGACACCCACTGTGGCTTTGTAGGTAAACGGCTGTCAGCCCTGCGATGAACTCCCACAATATCTACAGATGCTGCGACTTTAAATCACCACGTCTCTGTACACGAGGCCACTGACTCGTGTGTTGCCTGAAATGCTATAAGAATGGAAGAATTCTGAATCCAGCCCACGTCGGCCCGCGTGTCTGTCGTGACCCTGACGAACCGGTTCCGAAAGAGCGTGATTAAGCTTGATGTTCAAACATCACTTGGAAGAATAGCAGAGGTGAATGAGATGGCAAAGTGTGTCGACGCTTCTTTCTGGTGTCAGACTGTGCAAAGTTGCACCTGCCCTACTGGGAGATCATTAGCACGGAACCAAAACCCACCCTGCTCTCCACGGTCCACAAGGAGCTGGCGGGAAGCGGCACGCGACGCAGGGAGCAGTGCGCGTGCAAAGCGTCGGCGCTGGCGCTAACCGCACCGGGGACCCGCGCGCAACACGCACAGTCATACGGCGCGCGTGCTTCATTAAACTCGGTGGCGTTTATTTAAAGAATCGTATTTTAATAACTAATGAAAACAAACAAAACAGGGATAAAAAACGGCTCGTGCCTGCAAAACAGCGCGCCTTGATGGATCATAAAGCTTTGTTTGTTATCACAACTGCAATCGGTTGCGATCACATGGGCCAGGCCTAACAGAGCCAGAATCATCCAGATACTGAACTCTTTGAAGCACCATAGATGTCTTCTGCTGCTTCTGTGACTTTCATATGAAAAAGATTAAGAATCCTACAGTTCCACAGTTCCAGTTCCAGAATGCCTGCGCACGCCCCTAAACGCTGATAACATTAAATACCGCTAAGAATAGAGGCAATTAGACACCTGCATGTGCGTTAGAGCGCACGCGGCGTGCATACACACTATTTACACTAATATAATGAAATTCCTCCTATGCCAGATGGGTGCGGTGCAGGTAGAGTACATGTTCGGACTGTTCTCAGTGTCCTTCGTTGGGCAATGCGGTACACCTAAATTATTTAGCAAGAGAGGAATTGCAAAAAATAAACAAACAAACGGTGAAACAGTCAGCAAAACAGCGTTTAAGCTTAATTCTGCTGAAGAGCCTGAGGGTAGTGTGCTCAACGAAATGCCGGTTGAGCAAGACTGAAAGATAGAGAGAAAGAGAGAGAGGAGCACAGAGAAAGTGAGAGACGGAGAGAGAGTGAAAGAAAGGAAGGAGAGGGGGAGGGAGGAGGAGTGCCGTCCAGCTGTGAGACAACGGGCGAAGAAAGCGGCGGCTGAAGACGGCTCTTCCCGCGTGCTCGACAACCACCGAGCCTCATCAATCAGCTGTGGGCTCGGATCAGCTCGCGACAAACACGCGTTCGGGATTACTCGCGTGCGTTAGCAAGGCACCCGACCAGGGGGGGGGGGGGGGGGGGGGGGGGGGGGGGGTTGTGGAGTCAGAGGGAGCGGAGGAGAGAGAGATGGGGGGGGGGAGTGGTGCAGGGAGCAATGATACAAAGCACCCCAGTGTCCGCCTTGCGGGAGACGATCACCGGAGAGAGGAAAGCAAGAGAGAGAGAGACAGAGAGAGAGAGAGGGAGAGAGAGACAGAGAGAGAGAGACCAAATGGGTGAGAAAGCAGAAAAAAGAATGAGATTAAATGAAGAGAAGGTAGAGGCGTCACGAAGAGGAGGGAGGCTGGAGCGCTGAATGAGCCACTGACAAATAAGGG
>NC_135212.1:5430608-5463108 GCF_052324685.1 Brachyhypopomus gauderio
AAAGCCATGCCCATATTACATCAATAAACATCAATGTGTGGGGAAAAAAACGTGAAAATAAATGTTTTAAATTATACATATGTGCAAAAAGGAAATAAATTATACATATATCTGAAGGTTGTAGTGTAGCAACATCTTTAAATATTTAAGACCTCAAATGAAAGTCAATCTTCAGGCACAGGGAGAGGAACTGATGGATGTTGGGCAGGTTTCAGGAGCAGAGGGGAAAACTTGGCGTCTGTTTAATACACACACGTTGATTCATGGTTATTTGGTCATCATACAGCACAGGCAGTGAAGAATGACACGTTCTGAAAGTTATGTGCCATTTAGTCCAATAAATATACTGAGATCACGCTAGCGAACTCCAGAGAGAGTGACTCAGGGTACCAAATTAAAGAGGAATTCCATTGATTTTTCTAAGATTTCTGCATAATTTACCCATTCGGATGTATACAATATAAACAATTTTGTTGAAAAATGATCTATTGTGGAGAAATGTACTGAATCAGAATTGTTCACAATAGCAGTGACAAGTATCAAGTAGTAAAAACATCTAATAGTGATAAATAACTATGGTAAATAACTACACAAAATTGTTACTGCTTAAGTATAATAGATGTGCTGCCTGAGACCACAGAGCCTGTTTTATGACATTGGGGTATGTAGTCTTAGGAAACGAGGACCCAATAAGATGAATAGATTCACCACCATTTTACCATGATCAACATTACACACCAGAAACGCTGAAACCACCAGCAGCTTCACTGGTACTCGGGCAACAAACAAAGAGTTCTCACTCCTGGTTTGTAAAGGAACTCTGAACGGTATCTACATCAGCACATTCCTCCAGAAATGTCTTTTTACTTCGACATGTTGGATCAGTTCCTCTCAAAAAGGATCGAACTGAAATCCGATTACGTTCTTATCAAATGATCAGACTGGTTATAAGAACGTTGTAAGAAGGTGTTCGCTGGTTATTGTCTCAGTCCAGTTGCCCTCACACCACAGCCTCCGTTAGACTGACTGCCGTAATAAGTGTGGCAAGACTCTGACACTGCCGGGGGGGGGGGGCACTGGCATCCGCTGGACGTGGAGTCAGCAGTATTTCTCCTTCAGCTGGGCCTTTCAGTCAAGCGGGAGGAGAGGAGGCCGCGGAGAGTGAATTACTGACCAGGCAGGAGCCCTGAGGCATGGTGACATGTCTCTCCCTCACAGCTCATTTGAAAAGTGGACGGGTGAGAATGATTGCGGTCTGCGCAGCATTATGGGTAATAGTAATATTTCACCAGCAGACACCTCCGAACATACCACTGCGGAACATTTAAGTGCACGTGAGAGAGAAAGAGAGAGAGAGAGAGAGAGAGATGGGGTCGTTGGAGGTGGAGTTGAAATATCATATAAATTCAGATGTGAATTCTTCTAATCCATTTGTCAAGACGTTACGTTAGAGTTAATCCAAATGGAAGCCCCTAAGTAAATAATAACTAGATTGTTAAGGGGTTAAAGCTATAAGTCTCTTCAAAGTCTCGGCCTGTAGCTAAACTGGAAGGTGAATGAGTTGTGAAGCTCCACGTTGCTCTGCATGAGTCAGAAACACCAGCACACACTTCTCTCCTCCTCACACACACACACACACACACACACACTTCTCTCCTCCTCACACACACAGCAGAACCGGATTAAGCATCCTGGTGCTACATCAGCTGTTCTCCTTCATGAATTTACACACACCTCAATGTGCTTGGGAAGAGAGTGGAGACTCCACACATATGGGGGAATGTTACCAACTCACACACACACACACACACACACACACACACACACACACACACACACACACACACACACACACACACACACACACACACACACAGACACACCTACATACACACACACCTACACACACACCTCAATGTGCTTGGGAAGAGAGTGGAGACTCCACACATATGGGGGAATGTTACCAACTCACACACACACACAAACACACATACACACACACACAGACACACCTACATACACACACACCTACACACACACACACACACACACACACACACACACACACACACCTACACACACACCTCAATGTGCTTGGGAAGAGTGTGGAGACTCCACACATATGGGGGAATGTTACCAACTCACACACACACACACACACACACACACACACACACACACACACACACACACACACACACACACACATACACACACACACACACACAGAGACACCTACATACACACACACATACACACACACACACACACACACCTACACACACACCTCAATGTGCTTGGGAAGAGTGTGGAGACTCCACACATATGGGGGAATGTTACCAACTCACACACACACACCCACACACACACACACACACACACCTACACACACACCTCAATGTGCTTGGGAAGAGAGTGAAGACTCCACACATAAGGGGGAATGTTACTAACTCAAACACACACACACACACACACACACACACACACACACACACACACACACACACACACACACACACACACACACACACACACCTACACACACACACACACAACACCTACACACACACCTCAATGTGCTTGGGAAGAGAGTGAAGACTCCACACATAAGGGGGAATGTTACCAACTCACACACACACACACACACAGACATGCACATCTCATGCACACACATATTTTAACATACGATCAAAGACACACACACGTAGACACGCACACATACACAAACACCTCACTTCAAACAATCTGAAAACGTCACTTTGTGCTGATAAATGAGATACACTCCCTCCTTTTTTAAACTCCTCATCTTTCACATGGCCAGAGGGCAGAAAAAGATCGAGACTATAATTTAAAAGTGGAAAGCTTATAATTACTTTAAAGAAGAGGAATATATATGACCCAGTTCATCCTCCCAGAAAAGTCTGTGGCTCAGTGTGACAAGAAAGAAAAAAAACGACTATTAATGTGGGAACACACCAGCGGGGCCAGAGATGCTTCCACATCTAGAGACAATCAGGAGAGACAGGTAAGACCTAGCAGCACCTTAACACACACACACACACACACACACACACACACACACACACACACACACACACACACACACACACTCAGGGCTAAAAGCAGGCCTGTGCACATGATCACTGCATCCTGTCTGTCCCACGCTGATCAGTGGTGCTGCAGCGAGTGGATTCATTATGGAATGAACCCTGTAGGAAGGAGAACCGTTCTGCATTCAGACCTTCTAGATCTCTGCTGAAGTCTGGCCTCGTTTCCTGTCCCCGATGTGAGACCAAGAGGACAGAGTCTTCCAGCTGCTCTGCTGTTGTCATTTTCACCAGTACAAGGTGGACCATCACGGTGCGTGAGGGTGGGGCTCGTAGAGTTAGGGCCCCACCCGGAAAGAAACTAGATCACAGTAGAGCTGGAGAGAAATGTAAAAGTTTGGGGGTGGGGGGGACCTGTGCTGAGAGGCTGTGACAGTGCTATGAGGGCAGAATAGGACAGGGATGAGACAGACCTAAACCCTAACCCTAACCTTAACCTCCACCCTAACCCTAACCCCCACCCTAACCCTAACCCATTTGCACACAAAAAATCTTTCTTTACCTATATGTGTTTAGCACATATGTCTGGCTGTATGTCGCTAGCACTCTGCTAACTAGGTTTGGCCTGTCAATAGTAGCGTTCAAAAGAGGTCGACAAAGCCAGGAGCCCCATGCTAGCATCAGGCCTCCATGCCAAACAGAACCACTGCAGAGCAAGAAAGAGGAGAAGAAGAGCGAGAGACAGACAGAAACACGCAGTGGAAAAGTGCTGGTGCTAATATATGACCATCGTCACGACAGGTTGGCTGGCTGGGAAATCTAATCCACGAATACCCGATCCGTCTGCGTGATATCACTCCGACCAAACAGAAGCATGCGGCGATACGACTAAACTGTTTGGAGACTGAGAGTAAGTGATTAAACAGGTGGGTTTAGGCGTGGTCTTGCCTCTCTGGGGGTGAAGCCTTCAGCTGTGCTGGGCCCTCGTAGTAGAATCCTGCCCACCCCCCCACTATAGATCTACAGAACATGATCATGTGTTTGACTCCCCTCCATTCTAGAGTGCTATTAAAAAATGACATGCACATAAACACACACACACACACACACACACACACACACACACACACACACACACACACACACACACACTCACACACACACACACACACACACACACACACACACACACACACACACACACACACACACACACACACACACTCAGCTTTTATCATCGTCTTACAAAAATAAAGTCAAAGAGAAGCACGTCTCAAGAAAACAGCAACGGAACAGTCACGAATGCGCCACACTCTCCCTGGGATTCGCTGTTTTAAGGAAGTCACCGCAGACGTCAGCGCCGGCCCGACCCGACGGCCCACGGCGAGCGGCCACGCGGGGAGTGAGAGAGGAGTAACCCTAACCCTTCGCCTTCACACCACGCAGTGCAGGCTCACCGAGACGGAGATGCGGTTATCGGCCCCAGAGGTGCGATGTAAACTGCAGAGAGACACGGAAGTCGATCCACTGCAGACGGACCCGATTAATACACCTGCTCGAGGAGTCTATCTACTCTTGGTCCTGTGGATTCACTGACCTGCAGTTTTATGTGTTACCCGTTCGTAAAGCCAACTCATGTAAGCCCTCAAAATGATGTTATAATAGTGAGGGAATAACAGTTGCAGTTTTGCAGTGAGGAAGACAGAACAGGAGAGGTGAGAACCCATCTTCTAAAGGTCCATCAGAGTGGAGTCACAGGTCATGTGAAGCTGTTTCTCAATGTTACACCCTGACCAATCAAGCAGCTTCAGTGAACATTAGCCCATCCCAGGAGCCGCTGAGAGCACGCTGGTCTTCCTGTTGATCACTCTTTAAAAGTTCAGATCAGTTGAAAGTGTAGATTACTCGAATGTCACACCGATACGTCACACCTCACAATACCTCACAACAATACCTCACAACAATACCATACACCGATACCTCACAACAATAACTCACACCGATACCTCACAACAATACCACACACCGATACCTCACAACAATAACTCACTCCAATACCTCACATGGATACCTCACAACAATACCTCACACTGATACCTCACAACAATACAATACACCGATACCTCACAACAATACCTCACACCCATACTTCATACCAATACCTCACACTGATACCTCACAACAATACCTCACACCCATACCTCATGTAACGTTTTGATCAGGCAGAGAGAGATCCAAATAAATGCTTTTATTTAAATGAAATACTGGTACAGAAACAAAGCAGGTGTATCGCTAGCACTAGGATCAGTAGCAACTGCGTTTTCTTGACGGGGTCAGGACGGTCCAGGGTCATACCGGGGGAGCAGAAGTCAGGAGGTACAGAGGGATTAGGCAGGAGACAAGGTCGGGGACGTAAGCGAGGGTCAGAACACAGGAGAGCAGACAGGTAATAGAAAGGCTTGGTACGCGGCATGAGTCGGAAATACTTCACGACTAGGAAGTGGAATGTGGGCGTTGAAGTAGAGATACAGGGGGGTGTGGTGATGAGCGTCAGGTGAGGCTGGTTAGGTGGAGATCAGGTGGCATTCCTTACACCTCACAACAATACCACACACCAATACCTCACACTAATACTTCACAACAATACCACACACTGATACCTCACAACAATAACTCACATCAATACCTCACAACAATACCACACACCAATACCTCACACTGATACCTCACAACAATACCACTGAACGATACTTCACGATACCTCAGACTGATACTTCACAATACCTCACACCCATACCTCACAACAATACCTCACACCCATACCTCACAATTCCTCACACTGATACCTCACAACAATACCTCTGACCAATACCTCACAATACCACTCGCCGATACCTCACAACAGTAACTCACAACGATACCTCACACCGATACTTCACAATACCTCACACCCAATACCTCACAACAATACCTCACACCCATACCTCACACCAATACCTCACACCCATACCTCACACCCATAATGTTTCTTTTTATTTATACTGTAAAGCACTTTGAGTTGCATGTATGTATGAAAGGTGCTATACAAATAAAGATTATTATTATTATTATTATTATTATTATTATTACCTCACAACAATACCACACACTGATTCTTTGCACACCTGCCTCCCACAGCTGCGTCACACAGCTGCTCCATGTGGCTCCGTGTGGCACTAAAACACACCCAAAGGTCTCCAGCTAAAGAAGAAGAAGCCTGCTAGCTAGTTTTTGCTAGTTTCACGGTGCCCTACAGTGATGATGATGGCAATGCTTTCATCCCAGCAGACAACAGAGCACACACTGTGTTGGGGGGGGGTGTTGGGGGGGGGGTGTTGGGGGGGGGCAGAGAAACAGAAAGAGGGCAAGAGAAACAGCAGGACATGCAAAGAGCCAGAGAGAATCAGAGACAGAGAGGGACGCATGATAAATGAAAAGGAAGAGAGAAGCAGGAGGAATCAAAGGATGAATGTGATAGATAGGGGAGGGATGGATTCACGAATGGGGAATGAAAGAAAAGAACAGGGGAGAAGAGAAAGGAGAGAGAAACAGAACACAAGCGTCTGCGCTGAGAAGTCAATTAACCTCCCCCGTGCCCCGCTCGCATCACTCCCATCATGCACTGGTGTGGAAACAGTATGCGCAGCCATTAATGAATAGGATTAAGTGCTCTGATTGGTTCAGCAGGCAGGCAATGAAGGGGGCAGGCAGAAAGGGGGCGGGGCAGGCAGGAAGGGGGCGGGGCGGAGAGCCATGCTTCCTCCCGGAGGCTCCGAGGGGAATGTCGACCCACCTCTGAGAGGAGCCGGTGCCGCGGGCCGGACACCCAAGCCCGGCTGAGAGCTCTGTGAACTGAAGGGCTCCTTGCTCCTTTCTGAGGGAGGCATGAGCCGCTTTTTGCCCCTGCCAGAAATTGCCCCAGTTGTAGAGGGTGGCGTGGCAAGGCTCTGGAAGCTCTGGTGGCTTGCTGCCCCAGGAGGCGGAGGCAGGAGCGGCTGGGGCTATTTTTAAGAGCCCGTGGTCGGGTCAGCGGTCTTATCAGGGCTGAGGGGCACACGGGGGCTAAAAACAGGTTGGCACCACGCCAGCTTCATTAATAATCACACAGCAAAGAGAAGAGACGGGGTCTCGCAGGGCAGATGAATGCGCAGCAAACACACACACACACACACACACACACACACACATCACACTGACATACTCTCACATTCCATAAGCACAATTAACATAAAATTACCCCACCCACACTCACACTCACACTCAGTCTTTCTATCTGCAACAGATATTATCCAACAGATATTTGCCACCGTCCTCCCAGGGGTAAAGTACACATCTCTCCCGTCATCCCTCTCTCCTTCTCATCCGCTCTCCGACCGAAGACTGAGCGCTAAATCCCATTCTCGTTACGGGCTTCTAACCCCTCGCTCTCCAGACCAGAGCGGAAGACGCCGTCGCCACACCACGCGGCGCCCGCTAACGGCGTAGCACGCGAGTGGCGGTGTGCGTGAGCCCGGCTCACCGACGAAGCACGCCACGCCATTCAGAGAGGCGCAGTCCCGCGTCAACACCTCCTTTATCGCCACAAAGCACCGGGAGAGTTCAGCTAAAGCACGGAGAAAAGAGCCAGTTCCAGGGACGCGGCCGCGTCCTTCGTAGCGCTTAAGTGCTGCCGCGGACAATACACCTCCACCCGCGAGCGCCGGCGTGTGTTTATATGAGGTCACGGGGGGGAGGCGCAGTTAGTGGAGACGGAGCTCACCACCACTGCTGGAGGTGCTGCTGTGTAGAATCACAGAAGGTGACATGAATGAAGATGTCATTCAGGCAGGCGCGAGAGAGAGGGAGAGTGCGTCAGGTGTGTTAGCTAAAAGCTTTACGCTAAACAAAGCCTGGAACAGGCCCAGCGGCGAGGGGTTTATCAAAAGCAAAGGCCTTCAATGCAGAAAATGCGTTCTCGGTATTCAGTCACGCCAACCCCCCCCCCCTCCCCCCCCTCCCCTCACACACACACACACACACACACACACACACACACACACACACATTAATCTGGCCCACACCTACTGCAGGAGGAACAAAGCCAGGGAGAGGAAACAGCCCCCCCCCACACACACACACACACACACACACACACACTCACACACAACACAAATCCAGGAGAAAAGCCAGGGAGAGGTAACTGGCTGATAGTTGCACACACACACACACACATACACACACACACACACACACTCATGGTGGCCTTAAAAAGATGTGTCAAGTCCAAAAGCGGAGTCACAGAAATGACTGATGATGTGCGGTGATCATAGACCAGAGTGCAGGTGATTGGGTTTCGCAGACGGAACAGGACAGCGATGTGTTACGGCAGATCGTACCCAACGAAGGGGGATGATGAACGACACCCTAGCCAAACAGAACCGCTCCAGGCACCGTGCCAGAGCTACGGCAGAACCATGCAGCAACTGTGTGACGACAGCATAATTAGGTTTGCTGGGTCCAGTTTTAAATGCCTAGCTGATCAAAATAGCATCTCCAGCAGAGGTGTATGTGTGTGTGTGTGTGTGTGTGTGTGTGTGTGTGTGTGTGCCCACGTCAGTCTCCGTGTCTGCACGTATGTGAGCCAGGCAGGATGAGAAAGAGAGATATAGATCTCCCCGTGGAGGCAGAGAGGTAGATCGTGCGCCATTGTGCCTGACCACACAGAAGCCCAACACGGTGTGGTGAAGGCGCTGTGGCTGCCATATGCCCGCCGGCCCCCAGCACGAAGGTCTGGCATCTCCACCACAGCGTCAGACTCATTCTTCTCCATCCATCTGCTCCGCATGCGCCAACAGTGGGTGGATCGTCGCGATGTCAGCGTATGCTCATGTAAACGTGTGCGTGTGTGTGTGGTAAGCTAGCATGTCTTTACCCTTCGTGGAGGTTAATAAAATGGAGTTTTAATGGCTGGGGCATCCCAAACTGCCCTGGGGGGGAATAGATGCTGGACGCTGGGGTGTGAAACAGCATGCGGGGCAGGTGTCAAATCATTCTCGCTTTTCACCGTCGGCAGCCCAAAAGCCCCTTCAATCAACACATGGCTCGCCCGCGAAGTCTTGTAGCTTAGCGAAGAGCCAAACTACACAAAAAACTGGAAAACTGACATTGTAGATCCACAGGCATGACAAAACCAGTTTGGACCAGTCTGCTGGTTTCAGTCTTTTGTAGGCACACGGCGTGGCAAAGTTTCGTGAGCCGGCAACACTCTCACCACTGCCACGTTCTGCCCATTCTCCCTCATTACTCACGCTGCCGTCTGTGGGCGGACACGCAAAATCCTCTGAGAATTTCAATATCCACTTTGCATTTCGCTCGGAACAAGGGGCCCGGCTGCCCGCCGGAGATAACTTTATTCGAGTCCGCCCCACGCATGGAAACTGAACGGCAGTAAACAAATAGCACGCCAAACAGGCAACTGGCTAAATGACCCCGCGGAGAGTGGAGTTTCCCCTCACACTCTCAGCCAATCCTAAACTACACGGCTTCTCCTCGGCGGTGGGAAAGCTGGTAGGGTCATTCAGAAACATCATGGGGTGAAGCGCTCGGGTTATTGTACGGACTGCCCATGAACAGAGAGCTTTGGATGCATCGCTGTGAAGCGGAGGTGCGGGTCCCTCCCACTGTGAAGCGGAGGTGCGGGTTCCTCCCCCTGTGAAGCGGAGGTGCGGGTTCCTCCCACTGTGAAGCGGAGGTGCGGGTTCCTCCCCCTGTGAAGCGGAGGTGCGGGTTCCTCCCACTTTGAAGTGGAGGTGTGGGTTCCTCCCCCTGTGAAGCGGAGGTGCGGGTTCCTCCCCCTGTGAAGCGGAGGTGCGGGTTCCTCCCACTGTGAAGTGGAGGTGCGGGTTCCTCCCCCTGTGAAGCGGAGGTGTGGGTTCCTCCCACTGTGAAGCGGAGGTGCGGGTTCCTCCCCCTGTGAAGCGGAGGTGCGGGTTCCTCTCGCTGTGAAGCGGAGATGCGGGTTCCTCTTGCTTGTCTGATCTTGGCTCAACTTTCCTCTAAAATATCATCTAATATCTAATATCATTTAGCATTCATTTAAAAAAGAGCAGCAGAATTCAATATAAATAAATGTATATGGATACTACAGCAAAACTTTTTTTCTATATGCAAAGTATTTAGGCTGTAAATTCCCAAACAGAATATAAACAGCTACATGAGGAGGAGACATCACACATTAATAGACATTTGGGTGTTATCTTGTTTAAACGTAGTATCACTTACTGCATGTCTGGTGCACTGCACTGCACCAAACATTCACCAAAACATGATCACCTTCCTTCCGACCGAGCACACGTGGCGTTTAAGTTCCGGCACGCTGACGTCAGAGCCGCGTGACCTCCGACCCCCTCTGATGTACGGCGGCACTAAGCAGGGATGATGTTCGTACAGGAGGAAGCTGCTCGTCGCCACGCCAACCCGACACCCAGGCTTCAATGAAGCGAGTGTTCACCAATCGCGAGCCAGAATCACACTACAGGAAACCCTCACTGTTTCCTTTCTACTCCACCATCCGGAGGAGCAGGGCAGGTCATAGCGGACCTGAAGGCCACGGTGAGTCACACATCCAGGGGGGGGCACTGCCCACACCCCCTCCCCGTCCCATCAGCGTGGTGGCAGGTGGCCTGATGAGGGAGCCACACACACACACACCCAGGAGCTGAGCGCAGCGATAACACCAGTGGCTGTTTAACGGGCGTTGGGGGGGGTGGCGGTCCCTCGGTGAGCTGCCACTGGGACCACAAACGGCTGACAGGAGAAACAATGAGACGAGAGGAGAAGAGAAGAGAAGAGGAGAGAAGAGAAGAGGAGAGAAGAGAAGAGAAGAGAGGAGAAGAGAAGAGGAGAGAAGAGAAGAGGAGAGAAGAGAAGAGAAGAGAGGAGAAGAGAAGAGGAGAGGAGAGAAGAGAAGAGAAGAGAAGAGAGGAGAAGAGAAGAGAGGAGAAGAGAAGAGAAGAGAAGAGAGGGGAAGAGAAGAGAGGAGAAGAGAAGAGAAGAGAGGAGAGGAGAAGAGAAGAGAAGAGAAGAGAGGAGAGGAGAAGAGAAGAGAAGAGAGGAGAAGAGAAGAGAAGAGAAGAGAGGAGAAGAGAGGAGAAGAGAAGAGAGGAGAAGAGAAGAGAAGAGAAGAGAGGAGAAGAGAAGAGAAGAGAAGAGAGGAGAGGAGAAGAGAAGAGAAGAGGAGAGAAGAGAAGAGAAGAGAAGAGAGGAGAAGAGAAGAGGAGAGGAGAGAAGAGAAGAGAAGAGAAGAGAAGAGAAGAGAGGAGAAGAGAAGAGAAGAGAAGAGAGGAGAAGAGAAGAGAAGAGGAGAGAAGAGAGGAGAAGAGAAGAGAGGAGAGGAGAGAAGAGAAGAGAAGAGAAGAGAAGAGAAGAGAAGAGAAGAGAGGAGAAGAGAGGAGAAGAGAAGAGAGGAGAAGAGAAGAGAAGAGAAGAGAAGAGGAGAGAAGAGAAGAGAAGAGAGGAGAGGAGAAGAGAAGAGAAGAGAAGAGACGAGGAGAGAAGAGAAGAGAAGAGAAGAGAAGAGAGGAGAAGAGAAGAGAAGAGAGGAGAAGAGAAGAGGGAGAGAAGAGAAGAGGAGAGAAGAGAAGAGAAGAGAAGAGAAGAGACGAGGAGAGAAGAGAAGAGAAGAGAAGAGAAGAGGGGAGAAGAGAGGAGAAGAGAAGAGAAGAGAAGAGAAGAGACGAGAGGAGAAGAGAAGAGAAGAGGAGAGAAGAGAAGAGAAGAGACGAGGAGAGAAGAGAAGAGAAGAGAGGAGAAGAGAAGAGAAGAGGAGAGGAGAGAAGAGAAGAGAAGAGAAGAGAAGAGAGGAGAAGAGAAGAGAAGAGAAGATGAGAGAAGAGAAGAGAAGAGAAGAGAAGAGGAGAGAAGAGGGGAAGACGCCCACCTAGGCACGGCAGCCGTGATATCACAACAGACGGGAGTGCTTGTTACGCATGTGGTCACAATGTGATCCAATCACAGCACGTTATTACCCCGAGTGGGCGTGCCCAGCGAGCCTATTGGTCTGCGGACGAGGACGTGACCGTTTGCGAGAGCCCAAGCGAGCAAAGCAGCGCCCTCCAGATAAACCCATTAGCCGCTAATAACCAGGCATGCTTGATTAGATCTGGGATCGGAGAAAAGCTTCCTGGACTCATTCACGTGGTGACTTTGTTTGACGGAGTTGGGAGTGGATGAGCAGACTGTACTTGGGCTAAACAGTTTTACGTGTGGCAAACGGTTGAACATGTTTAACGTCTTAGTCTTGCTTCATAGCTGGCTGAGTCCGATCTTTTCTTTGATAACCACTCCACAAGGCAAATATCACTGACCTATGTCAATGTCGTAAGAACTGCCTTTAAAGAGCTTAAATCAAAGCAGAGTCTGCAGACAGTAATTAAGCAAGGGCTGTCATCTTACCGCCATCTCCTTCAACCCGTTCCCATGCTCACAGTTGCCATGGTCACACGGACGATGCGGGTCAGGGCGGGCTTACCCTGGCTTAGGCAGCCGCGTGCAGGGTGTCGAGTTCCGCCCGGATGGAGAATCCCAACCGGCGGTTTCCCACCCTGACCTCCCATGGAGCTAAACACTTGATCCAGTCAGCTCCATGCAACCAAAGACAGGATACATATTTAGCTCCGTGTAGTAAACCCTGCGGAGTTAACCCTTTACACGCCCTTTACACACCAACGAGGATTTGAACTATTATGTTAATTGCATACCAGCTTTCCCGAAGATGAATACATAAATAATGGGCCTGATGTTCAGGTGTATAGGTCTAGGGCACATATGTCAAAGTCAAGGCCCGCGGGCCAGATCCGGCCCGTGAATTGATTATCTATGGCCCCCTGGATGATATTTAATTACTATTAGAACCGGCCCGCAGGCCACAGCCGCCCGCTGGTGTTTTGCACGCATAAACACTACATTCCCCACAATGCAACGGTAGCCCGCGAAGTCACTGCAGTGCGCATAAGCGGCGAGGGTCAGCGCGGCGAAAATAACGTAATCGCAGTGGCTCAGCTTGTGCGCGAGCGTCTCGCGCGCTGTCGATTCGCGAGGTCGTGCATCTCTCGAATTTTGTACTTTGCGCGCGCCGCGCCTCAGCGCAATGAATAGAGTCATGTTTGCAGGGTTCATACACCTTTATAAGGTGGAATTAATGCACTTGTACGTCACTTTCAAGTTCCATTTCAATATTTCCCAGCACGTTAAACTTAAGTTAAATATTTATACATATACTCAAAATGATTTGAAATAATTCGCTTTTTATTCACATTATTTAATTGTTGTTTATTTTCAAAACTCCCAATATTAACGTCTTCACGTTCTCTGTTCAGTCAGATAGCTATTTGTTGTGAAACGAAGTAGTTACAATTTCAAGCATTTTCAAGTACTTTAGCTTAAATTCCAGCACTTTTCAAACCTTTATTACTTTATTCATGTTTGCTTGTTGAAAAATATTTTCACTTGAAATTACTGACAGATCCATAAGAAAATATTGCTTTATTAATTTAAGCATTAAATAATATACACTGTGTTAGGTCTTGGTTCAATAGGCTATGTGCAATCATTTTAATATGTTTTAATAAACATTGAACCAGTCCGGCCCTCGGCTTGTAGCAAATTAGTTTTTTTGGCCCTCGGTGTATTTGACTTTGACATCCCTGGTCTAGGGTCAGGTGTATATAGTGATATAAGCATATGTCACCATTAATTAGAAGTAATAATTCGAAACATTTCCAAAGGGAAGAAAGACTGTTTAGACACAAAATGGGGTGGACACCCATGTCCCGTTAATTGTAAACCAATAAGCCGTCGGTGGGAATCTGCTACTTTGCATGTAACTTTGCCAGTTACTGTGCCATCAGCCTCCCCCTGTGCACGTAATTGGTTTTGAAAGTCCTGTGTAAAGTCCTGTGATGTGGGCACAGCCAGCTGCCAGTGGGGTGTGGCCCATGAGCTGCTCGTTTGCATGAGAAGCCCCGCCCTCTAAGCCCCACCTCATCCCCTTTAGGGCAGTTACAAACTATTAATAACCATGATGAATAATGTATACAATACACATTACAGCTACGATATATAGGATCAGGCAGTCATTGTGTTTTAGCGGAGCTATGTGTGTTTTTGTTTGTATGTGATCGATGTTACATAGACTTGAAATTTTTATGTGTCACAATACATTGATTGGTTGGTTTGATTCGAGTGTGTGTGTGTGTGTGTGTGTGTGTGTGTGTGTGTGTGTGTGTGTGTGTGTGTGTGTGTGTGTGTAGTTTAATACATTCATCCATTGACTGTCAGTAACTTTGGTTGAGTCATACTTTCATAAACACTTCTGTGCAGTAAATCCATTTCCTTGATTGCCTTAAATATGAACTTACTTCTAGACCCCATAACTCAGGAAGGAAACCACAATAACCATCTTTGTGATGTCACAGAACAGCGATCTAGCCTTCAGATTCCTTCTTTTGTATTGCGTGGACATGATGACACCATGCCTGAAATATTCTGGTGACTCTCGCTGACATTAGAGCTTTTTTTTTTTTTTTCTTGCCTGCACAACTGCACCATGGACAGTATCCTTGCCACTGTGATAGGGGAAATAATTTCTGAAGAACATGTTTTTCTTCTGCGTCACGAACATCTTCAAGGCTACTTTGCAAACTAGTCCGCCCCCGATGTCTTCTTTAAATGGCCAGGGTTGTCACGACGACTGAACATGTTCCCGAGCTCTGACTATTTGGTTTTTGTAGCAAACACAAAGGTACCCAAGCACCCGTCCGCCAGAACTGATTTACATTCATCTTCAATAGAGCCCAATAAATCCTTCGAGCTGAATATCCGCAGTCTTCGCAAGGCAACCTGACGGCTATCTACCGCAGTTCGGTAATGCGCTTCCTTTTAAGGCCATCACTGCCACGGCCGTTACAACGAAGCGTTGGGCTCTGCCTCCTGAGGTAGGTGACCTAACTGCGAGACTCTCGGGAGCACAGGAAGCCCGTTGGCTCGGTTCTCAAAGGTGCCCCTGAAACACGGCGCTGTTTTGTCATTCGTCTTCGCTACTTTTGCACCTATTTTTAAAGCCACGTCCAGGAGTTCAGAAGAGAAGAAACACGGGAAGAAGTAGAACAAAAACTAGTTTGCGCTCAAGGCGCGAGGCTATTTTCGACAGGGATCACGAGTTCTGACCAAAAGAGGGGGACGGAGTCTCACGTGCAGGGAGAGTCACGCATTCTTTAAACGGACAGCCGATGCAAAAGACGGGCAGACTGGAAGACCTCCAACATCCGTGAGGAACTGAAACATCACGTCACCCAACTGCTAATGCGTTTGCTGCCAAGTGACTCTCCACACGACAGCACGTGAGCTTGTGATTAACTCCGGCAAGCCACGCGTCCTGCACGTCAGGTGCACGTGGCTGCACTGCTGGTGAACATGCAGCTCTTCGGGACACCGCTGCAGGACGTGACCAAAATCGCATCTTTAAAAAAAGAAAGCCATTTTCTCACCGCTTACTGGCGAGATGCAATGAAACGTAACACCCCATAGCTTCATCTGCTAAACTGGGCCTGAGTAATTATCTAAAAATGTCTCCACTGAGCAACACTGAGTCTAGTTCTCATGATAACCTATTTCTTCACTGTCTACTGCTTTCTGCCTTGGACAGGTTCAAAACCTAAACACTGTAGTGAAGCGATACATAATAGCACAGCGAAGCCACAGGATTTGACCACAACTCTGAACTGTTCGAATGAACATGAAAACATTTAGAAATAATCCTACAATTATTCCACTTTGTTGCCTTAGTGAGTTCGAGCGGGTCACCTTGAACGTTCCACTAATTCTTTCTTTTTAAATGATCCGGTGGTGCGGGGCACGACGTTGCGAAGAGGAGGGAGTGGAGGGAACATTAGAGTGAACAGAGAGCTCGGGCTCAGAGACCTTTTTCCTAAGCAGATCCTGAGCCCTTTTCATTAATGACTTTGCATTTTTTCGTGATCCTTAAAGGTCTCTGAGCAATCTCAATTTTCTTCTGGGGCACAGGGACACTTATCCAAGACTATGCAAATGCACCGGGCACTCATATGAATCAGGCTGGATGAAGCAGCCCACATCCTTTATATAACATCCATGGTCCTTAATTTGGGTTGCCATAATTTTACTTTATACGGAAATGCGATTTAGCTTCACTTCGGCTTTAAATAACTGAACCTGAAGCTCAAAGTGAGCCACTTCTGAAGTTTGAGCTAATCCGCATCAAAGCACTTTGTTTTTCGGCCCTCCAACACGCACATCTTTAAAATGAATACACAATACAACTCGAAGGAGAAAAACCTTCCTGGGCACCCTTCACTGAACTCTTATACCAAATTACATTTTGCCTTAGTGAACATTAATATTCTTTTTCTTGTCCATGGGCTGCTCATTCATAATAGAAGTGAGCTGCTAATGAATGCACTGCACACAAACAAGCAAGAGAGATTTAATTTATGCGAGCCACTCGCCTTCGCCGGCTTGCAGCACATTCCGCCACTTTCGAAGTGGAATCGCGGCACAACACGGAGGAGTGTGTCCTAATATGATTGTGTGTTGGTGCATGGCCACTCATCGCCGCTTAACAGGGAACAAGTGTGTCTGCGAAAGGCCTTTTTATTCATTTCCGCATAAAAGCCAAGCCACAAGGGAGAGTGGCGGCTCCGATTGGCCTAAAATGACACGCGCTAAACAGGTTATGCACACCGCACACATTTGTGACTGGAATGGCCACCCAACCAGTATTCTGCTCTTTCTGATTCATAAAAGCCCCCAGAACCACTTTCTCTTGATGTGTATTTGGAGCTGGGATGGGTTTTTTTTTTTTGATAAGCATTTTTATATCGAAGGCTCAATTGTTTGTTTGGTACTCTGTAATTACATAAGTAAGAACACAAAGGATCAAGTTGATGATTTGAATCTGATTTTGATCCATTTCTGGTGGAAACCCAAAGTGTCGTGCCTGTACTGTTGTACTGTAAGGGTGCAACATGGCAAGAACGCACCAAGGCCCACCAAGGGCAGTGAGAGAACCCGATCTCACAGGCAAAATAAGTGAATAAACGGTCCTGCATCCCCTAACAGCTGCCCTGACCCGACTCCAGCCCGCCCTGCTCGCAAGCAAGCGGCCCAAGTCGGATCTCGGCCTCTGATGGAGCCGGTCCAACATAACGGGGCACTTGGCAGTGTTGCAGTGGTAAACATCTCTTTAAAGCCGCTGCCTTTGTGAGCGTCCCCGCAGCAGATGGGACTACCTTTAAGCTCAGATCACCACTTAATTCTCCACGATTCCTAAAACTGGAATCGCAGCGATGCTTTTCGGCACGATGATGAACGAGAGCTAATGTTGCGACCACTTAGCATGGTACAATTCCATCTGCATAATGCTAACTGCCCCCTGTTAGTCTCTCTCCGTTAATTAAAATCCCAAGTGCACCGAACGACTTGCTGGAAGTGATGTCACATGCTCTCCGAGAGAGCTGGGATGAACAGATCAGTGGGAAAAAGCTGCCATCCTGCTTTCCACACCAGGCTGTCGGACTCTGGGGGTGGGTGGCCCAGTTCTGATGCAGAACTCAGCCTGGGGAGGGGGGGCACCACTGAAGCAATGGGCTCCTTCAGTAACATAGAGGCCCTAACGCACTGTTCCTTCTACAGAGCTTCTACACTTGGCCCTCATGAGGAACCGTAGTTTCCTGTATCTCTTAGGGGGTTGTTGAAAGACTTTGGAATTTGTATTGTCAAATTTACTCACACAGTTTGTATTAAAGCTCCAATCAACCATCCAATTAGCCATTAGATTTGCTTACTAGCGCAGGCACGGCGAAACTTCATGTTGTACTTAGGGAGGCTACTGCCATTACTCGGCTAGTTTCGTAGACTGTTATTTTAAAAGCCCCTGCAGCAAGGTCTGGTTTGCCAGTTCTGTACAATAAAGTTAAAATCCTCATACTACCTTAAAAAAATGTATCTTAACAACTGTGTTTCCCTCTCTGATCTACTTTCCAGAGTTAGGTTCTGCGTCAGTCGCTATCCTGGACTTCCAGGCCAAGCTGATTTGCTCACAGCTCTTAGTTGGACGGCGATATAAGAAAGTAATTCTCCCAACAATCAGACAGATTCACTTGTCAAAGTCATGGACGCAAACCGCAGTGTAAGAACACATCCACGCCCCATTCTGTAAGCTTACCAGCTGAAAAATGACACTGTCTGCGGCGATTAAGTAAAAATGCGATCTCACATGCCGGAGCTCCGGTTGATGGAGCTCCGTCTTATCTCCACCTTCCAAGGTGATCACGTACAGCGCCACTTCCGTGGAAGTTAGACTTGCGACTGGCTAATTAAAAACTTTCTCATTCAGTTGTTTTCGTGGACAAGAGAGAGAGACAGAGAGCACAGAGGACAATACAGTTCACCGAGGCACTGATATCGTCATAAAGCAAAAAGATGTTAGCAGAGTGTGAAACCTGTCCTGTGTGCAGACACTAGCATCTAAAGCAGGTGTCTGGTCCCTCTGTGGAGAGCCAGTGATTGTCGGTTGTGTTTAAGGTCATTCATTTGATCCCAGGGTCCTATGTTCTCCATATTTATATGGTGCGTAATGGGAACCTGAAGAAGGATCTTAATATGATGTGGACTGTTGCAAGAAGTCATCAAAGGGCTTTTCTGCTCCCTAGTTTGGCTCTGTATACAAAATGTCGAGGGTTATGGTTAGAGTTAGAGTTAGAGATAGAGTTAGAGTTAAAGTTAGGATGATTAGGAAGAATATTGAGCTTAGCAACATGGGACCCTGAGGATATAGTACCCTGGGAACACCTGGACCATGGGATCATATATACTCTCCCTGTGAGGTCACATTATGTGCCATGGACAAAAAACCACAGGCTGCACAGTAGACATAAAGTCTTCCAGCACCACCGTGGTGAGATCTGAAGAGCAGTGGTGCGACGACGTACTGCACCATCACACACGCCGTCGTTAACAGGACGAGGCTTTTCGTCTCTCCTCCTGATACAAAAAGTAGCTTTTTCCGCGCTGCCTGGTGAGTAGGTCATATAGACTCTTAAAGTCATTGCAGGTTATGTGTTCCCCCCCCCCCATGTCTGTTAAATTGTTGATGTGTATCAAGGAAACATCTGCCTGATGTCTATCAACTCCTGAGTGGGGAGTAACAGTGAGGTAATAGGTTAAAGGGACACGGAGAAATCCTTGCTGGTGCAAACACGATCTGTTGCGTAAACTGCCGGAGCAGGTCCCTTCGTGTAGACAGTTGTGGGGGATTTGTGCTCAGGCTCAGAGAAGAGAACACTAAACCAGACTCAATTTCTCACATTTATATAGCTGAGATCCTCGTCACTGTTAGCGAAAGCGTCAAATGTAGGCTGTATTACGCCATCTCTCTCGGATGATGGTGTTCTGTGCTTTGGGTATGAGGACACTATATCTGTGCAGATATTTTGAGAAAATGCCATTGTTTGTATACAGTTACATCTCCTGTGCCACAATTATGTTTGAACATTATTGATGATTGTATTAGGTGGAACCAGCCAAGTTGGGTTTTATTTTGCTGGTCTTTAAAGCATGCTTTACTAAAGGGCTTGGGCTGTAATCGTGTTTTTCTCCGACAAACATTTAAACAAGCATCTATTGACAGGTCATCATGAGGTTATGCTGTCGAACACCACCATGACCACGGAAACGATTAGAACAGGCAGCAGTGGGCCCTTGGAGATTTCACTGCTACATCGTCATGGCAACTTTATTGCTCTTCCTGTGAAATGCAGAGATGACATCATCAAGATCACTGTCCTCACCTTGTGTGTTGTAGAGATTCAGAGAGATTAGCAGATTAGCATCCAAGATTACACAGACTCCAAAAAGTCTTGATTGCACTGCAAATCTGCAAATGAGTGTGGGTTGTAATTAGTAATGCACCATTTACAGCGTTTGAGTTAGTGATCAAAAGTAACTAAAAAGCATTACTGTAAGCTACTGCTGACGTTCTTTCCTTGCCAGAAGAAATATTACAAAAGGCCCATAGAAACTAATCCCTTTCTCAATGTAGCCATAAAAATCTGTCCATTAGCATATCAGTTACTGTAATCTCTTTCATTTTATGGCATCCATATAGGTGCCGGCAGAAACCATCAGTCGTGATAGTCTTATGTGCACAAAATATGACATGCACAAATTTCAGTGTCTTCACAGCACACGGTTTCAGGGCTTGCAACCTTGATGATAAACTCTTTTGCATCTCCAGTTAACCCTGCTACAATGCTGAGATATTGCCTTGACATTTTATGCAAACAAACTGTGTGCCACATGGGCACGGCTTTCCACCAAGCGAACCCACCCCTGACACGGGTGGAGGGTTTTATCAACCGAGAGGAAGGCTTGTGTCTCTGAGCATGCTGTTTATAAGCTAACCGATTAGTAATCTATGGGTAATTACACTGGACATTAAAAAAGCTTGAAAGGCAAGTGGATAAGGACATGTAGAAAGAGTTTGGGATTGAAGGGAAAATCGGGTGGATGGAATTGGTGATGAGTTGGTGTTATATTAGTAGGTAGTTGAGCTATTACCTGTAGCTGAGCCTGACGTGCTAATCCGAGCACGGCTAGGGGCATTACTGCACCGTTAGGGGCATTACTGCACGGTTAGTGGCATTACTGCACGGTTAGGGGCATTACTGCACCGTTAGGGGCATTACTGCACACTCTTGTATAGGAATCCAAGTTTCTCTGCATGGGCTCTGTGTGGGCATGGCCAGTGCCAGCAGTAGATCTGGCTTCAAATGCCCCCAAATGCCCCCAAACCCCCCAAATGCCCCCAAAGCCCTGGCACACAGAGACCTGGGAGACCATCTGCTGATAACGACACATGTACATGTACAACGAGGACACACGCAGAACAATGCATCACCAGTTTCCAGCCCCAACCAGCAGACCCCACATTTCACCACCTTACACCACCTTACTATACACCACCTTACACCACCCTACCTTACACCACCCCAACATACACCACCACACCATACACCACCTTACACCACCCTACCTTACACCACCCCAATATACACCACCCCACCATACACCACCTCACCCTACACCACCACACCATACACCACCTTACACCACCCTACCATACACCACCCCAACATACACCACCCCACCATACACCACCTCACCCTACACCACCACACCATACACCACCTTACACCACCCTACCTTACACCACCTTACACCACCCTACCTTACACCACCCCAACATACACCACCCCACCATACACCACCTTACACCACCCTACCTTACACCACCTTACACCACCCCAACATACACCACCACACCATACACCACCTTACACCACCCTACCTTACACCACCACAACATACACCACCCCACCATACACCACCCCACCCTACACCACCTTACACCACCCTACCTTACACCGCCCCAACATACACCATCCCACCCTACATCACCACACCATACACCACCTTACACCACCCTACCTTACACCACCTTACACCACCCCAACATACACCATCCCTACCTTACACCACACTACCTAACACCACCTTACACCACCTTACACCACCTTACCATACACCACCCCAATATACACCACCCTACCTTACACCACCTTACCATACACCACCCCAACATAGACCACCTTACACCACCCTACCTTACACCTTACACCACCCTACCTTATTCCACCCCACCATACACCACCCCAACATACACCAGCCCACCATACACCAACTTACACCACCCTACCTTACACCACCCCACCTTACACCACCTTAAACCACCCTACCTTACACCACGCCAACATTCACCACCCCACCTTACACCACCCTACCTTACTCCACCCCACCATACACCATCCTACCATACACCACCCCACCATACACCACCTTACACCACCCCACCATACACCACCATACACCACCCTACCTTACACCACCTTACACCGCCCTACCATACACCACCTTACAACACCCTACCTTACACCACCTTACACCACCTTACCATACACCACCCCAATATACACCACCCTACCTTACACCACCTTACCATACACCACCATACGCCACCCTACCTTACACCACCATACACCACCTTACCATACACCACCAAACACCACCCCACCATACACCACCACCCCACCATACACCACCCCACACCATACACCACCCCACCTTACACCACACACCATACACCACCCCACCTTACACACCCACCATACAATACCCCACCTTACACCCCCCACCATACACCACACACCATACACCACCCCATCATACACAACCCCACCATACACCACCACCCCACCTTACACCACCCCACCATACACCACCTCACACCATACACCACCCCACCTTACACCCCCACCATACACCACCACCCCACCATACACCACCTCACCTTACACCACACCATACACCACTCCACCATACACAACCCAACCATACACCCCCACACTACACCATCCCACCATACACCACACACCATACACCACCCCATCATACACAACCCCACCATACACCACCACCCCACCTTACACCACCCCACCATACACCACCTCACACCATACAACTCCCCACCTTACACCCCCACCATACACCACCTCACCTTACACCACACCATACACCACTCCACCATACACCACCCAACCATACACCCCCACACTACACCATCCAACCATACACCCCACACCATACACCACCACCCCACCATACACCACCCTGCCTTACACCACACACCATACACCACCCCACCTTATACAACCCCACCATACACCACCACCCCAACTTAATCCACCCCACCTTACACCCCCCACCATACACCACGCCACCTTACACCACACACCATACACCACCACACCTTACACCACACCATACACCACCACCCCACCATACACCTTACACCACACCATACACCACCACCCCACCATACACCTTACACCACACCATACACCACCACCCCACCATACACCTTACACCACACCATACACCACCACCCCACCATACACCTTACACCACACCATACACCTTACACCACACCATACACCACCACCCCACCATACACCTTACACCACACCATACACCTTACACCACACCATACACCACCACCCCACCATACACCTTACACCACACCATACACCACCACCCCACCATACACCTTACACCACACCATACACCACCACCCCACCATACACCTTACACCACACCATACACCACCACCCCACCATACACCTTACACCACACCATACACCTTACACCACACCATACACCTTACACCACACCATACACCACCACCCCACCATACACCTTACACCACACCATACACCTTACACCACACCATACACCTTACACCACACCATACACCACATCATACACCACCACCACACCATACACCACCACCCCACCATACACCTTACACCACACCATACACCTTACACCACACCATACACCTTACACCACACCATACACCACCACCCCACCATACACCTTACACCACACCATACACCTTACACCACACCATACACCTTACACCACACCATACACCACCACCCCACCATACACCTTACACCACACCATACACCTTACACCACACCATACACCACCACCCCACCATACACCACCACCCCACCATACACCTTACACCACACCATACACCTTACACCACACCATACACCACCACCCCACCATACATCTTACACCACACCATACACCTTACACCACACCATACACCACCACCACACCATACACCACCACCCCACCATACACCTTACACCACACCATACACCTTACACCACACCATACACCACCACCCCACCATACACCTTACACCACACCATACACCACCACCCCACCATACACCACCACCATACACCATACACCACCACACCTCACACCACACCATACACCACCACCACACCATACACCACCACCCCACCATACACCACCACCACACCATACACCACCACACCTTACACCACACCATACACCACCACCCCACCATACACCTTACACCACACCATACACCACCACCCCACCATACACCTTACACCACACCATACACCTTACACCACACCATACACCACCACCCCACCATACACCTTACACCACACCATACACCACGCCCCAGCAAAGTCCATTTGTCACACAGATTTAGAGACAGAGTTGAATCCAAACAGCAGAGATGATCCATCTGCAGAATCTCAGGATACACAGAGCATAACCAATTTAAGTGCCCCAGTCTCCTTTAAAAGGAGGGGCGGGATACTAAGTCACATCTGATTGGTCAAGTTCCTCTTTAATCTCACACAGGGCTAACATTATCTCTACTGGAAAAAAAAATGATGAAAATTGTGTTTTTAATTTAGAGCTTAACTAAAGAAATATGTGGATTTCCACTGATATATTTCAACTCATATTAATGTTAGAGCATAGAAAGTTACAGCCGACAATGCACTGCAGAAAAGGAACACCCTTTGGGCCAAATGATGTATATGATTTAAAAACTAGAACAAATTACTTTCCTTTTGCCTATAATAAATTATCCTTAAAATATCCCTACACAGGACGAGCTAAGATGATTACTTCTTTAGTTATGATCAAGCAAAATCAAAGTGTTTCCGTACAGTAGCATATTGCAGCCGTAGCACATACATCTCACCCACAGATATCCAGTTTTCAGTTCTCGACCACATAGCCGCAGGTATTGATTGGAATTGACATATGCAAGTGGTTTTCAACCTATTGTGATATTTCAACCTACCGTGGGAGGCAAACTACAGCTTGAGTCTGACAATGGCAAAGGCTAATGTAGTCCTGATATATCATTACAGACCAACATTTCAGTCTGTCTCTACATTAACCCCTCTATCGACTAATGGATTTCCCAACATGTTTGGATAAATCATTAACAAATGTGTTTCTGATAACACATATCTGTGTGTCTGACGCCTGAAAGCTGGAGCTCATCAAAACTGGAAAATAAGATTAGAATAAGTAATAAACAGTTTAAATTTTAATAATCTTCTCTTTTAATAATCACCAGAGAGACAGAAATGATGATAACATGGTGTGGGTATGATTGAAAAGGTTTGGTTCATTGGGTTTATGAACTTACTGACAACAACACTGTATTTCCAAAGCTTTATACACCGGCATGCATTTTGAATGTGTTTAATTTCTGAAGAAGGGTGTTCCTCAATGAAAGACAGGTAAAAGGAGGCACAGGGGACATATGAAAGGTCTAATATCTCTTTCATAGTATATTACCTCAGCACTTGCTTCAAATGCCAATTATGTGTGCTCAGTCCATTGTATCATGTAGAAGATTCATGTCAATAACTCTGTCATTTTGTCTTGAAGATGGCCTGCCTGTGTACACACCTGCACTTTGACCTTTACGTGTCAGGTTACGTGGGAGGTGCAGCCAGCCCTGTCCCGCCATGTGTCCTGTAACACGCATGACGCCCTGATTCAGGGTCCAACAAAACTGAACATTTCTATTCTTCACTACAGTGACGTCTGTAAGTTAGTGGACAGTATTTTTTTTTTTTGTATTGTTGTGGCGGGTGGTTGGTGTACTTCAAATTAAACAATGACTAAGCACCGAATATCAGATGAAGTAAAAGGTTATTACATCTACGTCTATGAGACACGTGCATCATGGACTTTTTAGATGTGCTCTGTCTGTATCAGGGAACCAGAAGAAATGGACAATTGGCTCCAGCTTTTATTCTTGGCAATATGTGTGTTGTTGTGCCACAGAATGCTTGCTGTCATGAAGAAAACCTTCTGAACATGTCAGGTGTGATATCTCAGATGAAAGAGTTGAAATCTCAAAGATACCAAAAAATATATATACTATACACATTACCTTGAAGGCTTTGCCATACGATGCAAAGTGCTGGTGACCTCCAGCACAAGAAGCCCAGGTCAGAGTTTGCAAAAGATTTGACACACGCCTTGCAGTGGTGTCCTGGACAGCTGTGATGAAGACTATCTGTCACGTAGTGATGAGTGAGTGAGTGCGAAGAGAAATAAGATGAAGTGGTCATGATTCAAAAGATATCACCTCATCTGTGACTCACAACCACAGGTGATTAATGGTTCACAGCGGAACTGGTTCGCATATATATTTATTTATTTTTGGAATTATGTGACTGCTGACAGCAACTTCAGAATCAGTTCTGAAGGGCTCAGAAGCACCACACAGATCCAAGGCCTCAGAACACTGAAGACAGTATGTCTCCTTACAGCAGGACACCCCATAATGTAGCCATGCTGTTTATCAAGGTCCTGATTTCACTGGCCTGTCCTTACCTAAACTTACCTCAAAGCTGAATATAAATGTACATGTATGGAAGACAAACCCAAAAACAAAAGCCAGTGAAACAAGCAGGAACTGACACCAGACACAGAGCTGAAAACTTCATTATTGACCAGACAGAGTATCTCTAGGGATATCTTCCAGTCTCAGACTTGCTAAACATGACATTTTTAGATATATCAATTTGTCCACTTGCTGAAATGAAGAGATTATGTTTTAAAAGGGCCATGACTCATCCATACAAATGTAATATTCCCTACGACGAAAACTTACAGACTGCACCATATGCTCCCGCATCCAACACGTTCATAAACTGGCTTCATTAGGGATCGATAAGGACTAAACCCCGTGCTGCCGATGCTTTGAGTGGTTTTCAGACTTCGACCGTTTCTAAACAGCGCCCCCTGTGAACACACCAGGGAAGCGCACTCGAATTTAGCCGAGTTTATTCAGCAGTAAATCCTGAGCTGAAACGGGGTCTTTCCAGAGTGCTGCTCCGCAAACGGTGGCCAAGCCCTCCCAGTTGGCCACCCTTTACAGTTCAGGGGAATAGTCAGTCGCAGGTAGCAGGAGACACCATGATTCAACAGAGTGGTGAGCCACTCGCCCTGCTTGGGTTTACACATGTTCCATTATTTTGGAGGATGAACCGACACACCAAACACACCCCTGACGCTCCAGCCATGCCCCCCCACCGTGGGGGATGCCCACAACAACCACACTGAAGATATTATGCTTCAGATAAACACACTGTAAAATATAATAGTGGATATTATTGTTGTGTGTTATATTAGATGACAATGAATTAGTTCTCATCTGTCAGATTATGTAAATACAAATATATCTACTAGACCTTTGAACATGGAATGAAATACCATTTTCACTGCAGTCTCCTATTAACAGTCTCAAATTCATGGTTTTTTATCACAAATGTTGATTTTGCCAAAGTGATAACCACACAAATCTTAGCAATAGTAGAGGTAAACATGTAAAGACAATTTAAAGTTTTCCAGGTTCCATTTTGCACTATAATAATAAAGCAGATTTAATCACTCAGATTGTTTGGGCAGGCCAGGTGATGTCACCAGGTGAAGTCACCAGGTGATCGCGTCCTTACCTTGTCTGCCATAATCATTGAGGAGCCCCCGTGGATTCCGAGGATGGGTATCAGCGTCTGGGAGGAAATAAAATCCAAGATCTGGGCGATGGCTTCCTGGTCTGTGCCGTCCCCAAACACCACGCCGTGGATTTTGGTCCCAGACATGAGATCACACATATGAGTGATGATGCTTTTGGGATCCGTCTCGTTGACCAGCAGGGTGACCACGTTAACGTCGATGGGGTCGTCCTTGGTCCACAAGGCCCGTATGTCCCTGTCCGAGATGTAGCGCGTGCGGCCCAGGATCACAGCAATGTTCAGGATGGGAACCTTCTCTGCCGTGTGCGCCAGGCTCACGAGGGCCAGGATGGCGGGGAGCGTCACGAGCGCCGACCTGGAAAACCCCATAGTGCTCTGCTTCATTCCCTGTTGGCAAAAGGTCAGAGACAGCCAAATGTCAGTAAAGCGGTGGTCCTCTCCATCCCCCCCCCCCCCCCCCCCCACGTGACCGCGCAGGGTGCCTAACCTAGCGCGGCGTTTACGTCTCACAGAACGACGCTTCTGCAAGAGTTCTGCAGTCTTCTGAAGTGCTTAGCTCTAATGCCTCGCCTCATCCTGAATTTAAACTCAGGAGCAACATCTAAAGGTCCACGACGGGGGCGAGCGGAGGAGAAGAGAGGAGCGAACGTCATGACACCATGAGACCTCCTGCACGAACCGGGGGGGGGGGGTTGGGGTCTGTTCTCCTCTGGCTAACACCATACCTCAGCCTACTTGTGTAGGTGCACAAGCAGGTGATGCAAAGCGAGGTGGATATAACCGAATATATATTGAAATACACTGCCATTTAGATGATTATCAAAGCAATATTAATGAGACTTTCTATGAGATGTTTTTGGTGCATCGTGTAGTATAAATAAAAGCATGTAAAGGGAGGGTTGGGTCAGGTGGTTTCGGTGCAGTATGCAGTCGTGTATTGTGTACATGAAATGCCTGGATTGGTTTAGCAGCACTGATAAAATATTAGAAAGTTCACCAGCAGTTCTCACTGGGAAAATCTGCCTTGTGTTCTTTTCTGCGCACCAGAGAATTTAAGTTTAAATTAAGATGTGATGATAATGAGATTCCTCAAAACAGAGATTTCACAAAATTGGAAGGTTACTTGCTACACTTTGTTTAAACTATGTTTTAATATATTAAGCAAACGAAGGTATTGTGTTGTTAGGACCTGTCCAAGTTCTGGGGACGGTGCTTGTATTAGGATAGAACGGATTTTCTTTCTGATGTCATTAATTCCCAGAAAACCAGCTTTATACAATTGCGCCCCCTGTTGGTACGTCGCAAGCGTCCACGGTCCTCAGTTGGAACAACCAGCCTCATTACATTTTAGGGCAGACTCTAGTACGTTCAATGTCATAGTATGTAGGCTAGTTGAGCTATGGCGATCTACTGGGAATGGTGCTTATATTATGTATCAAAGAAGATGATAAAAACTCTTTTTTTTCAGTTCACCCGCAAACCAAGACAAAAAAGTGTTTGAAGTCCTGTCAACAACTAGACAAAAAAAAGCCAACGCTCGTATTTCGTCCGTGTTTGTAAAGTCAGTTACAAACCCGCAGTGGTTATTCTATGATACAACAAATGTATGTGGCTTTGGTACACCGGCCCCGGTTCATTGTCTCGTTGGTGGGGTGTTTGTCTGCAGAGCAACGCTCAGGACACACAGCCTCCAAGCCTCTGAGATCTGGCGCTCACATGATCATGACACGAGTTTTCATACAGGTAAATCGGAAGACGAGTGTCTTGGCGAACCTCCTACACACCACGTACTACCGGCTAACTTATTACATGCATTTTACTGCGTTGACTTCGGAGCGATGCGCTATCGAATATGGTGAGAGTTGGCGGATGTACTGTAATCTTTAGTAAAGATGCATCCCCGTGGCGCAGGAGGCGTCATTAACACCATTCTTTGCGCTCAAGATCTGCAAAAGATTTATTCAGTGCTCGTTACATTCAAACGAAGTGTAAGGTTGCATTTTGCGTGTTAGGGACACACACTTATGCGGGTTTCGGTGTATTCTCAGACGCCCTGCACTTTGGAGACTATATGCGTAAAATGGAACGCTGTGGCTGTGGCGTTAGGAAAGGCAACTGTATTTCAGTGAGAGGGGCGATGTACTCACAGCGACTCTCTTCCACAAAGCTCCAGAATCGTTGAATGAGTTGACATTGCAATAGTCCCCCTCTCTCCTGGCAGGCAACAAATACGAACAATTATTTCCACCGATGAATCATTTAACTTCAAACCCAGAACCATGAATCATATTAATCCAATCATTAGCGTTTTCAAGCTTTATCCATGACTCTTAGCTCCTTGATCTCGCATCCTTCCTTCCGACACAACTGAAAAAAGAACACATACAGGCTGGTGACAGAATCCGCAAAAAAATGGAATGGAAATAAGCAATTGTGCTGCAGGACTGCAGGACTGCAGGACTACAGGACAGCCGCGTAGCCCGTGCTCCGCGCGCCGTTCCTCGCAGCTCCTTTAGAACTGAGGGTCTTCGTCACTTACACGTCCTTAAGGTGAAAACGAGAATTACACCCTATTTTACAGCAAGGCACCCCGCACGAGCAAAACAACTGCATTTAAATGCAGCAAACTTCAAACCAGACATTGCAACTTAATTTTGTCATCGATCTAATAACTGATGCCCCCGTCACCCGTCTCAGTACTGTACAGCCCGCATGTCACATGTCTAAACTTGTCCGTTCCTTAAGATCAGAAGAGACAGCGAAGTTTAATTAATGATAAGATTTCGTTAGAATCTTGAAAATCCTTGCGGTTTGGATAACCTAATAGGCCGTTACCTCGTTTCATTTTGTGGGGCTTTGAAATGTTGCCACGCAATTTCTTCGCCTTTGCAAGTCAGCAGTCTGAAGCATTTCGGGGAGGAATTGCCTCTCACTGACGTATCATCTGAAATTCCACATGCCACCGTCGAATCTACTGCAGAATCGGCCCACATCCGGGCTCATGGACGAAATGGGTTTTCAACCATTATTTCAAACAGGCTTAGAGTGTAAAGCGTATGTTACCTTCTTTTTGGAGACGGGGGGGGGGGGTCAATATGTTGCTATGGAGTCAATTGAAATCTCTGCATTCGCTTTTCTATTTCACGTGCCATGAAATTAGGGCGGGAAGCCTCGATTTTTGATTCACTTTCCCCCAGTAAAACTAACGCTTAAAGTCCTGCCGTTGATGCCTCGAACTGATTTACCTCCTCGTGGTTGAGCGGGTCTGTCTGTCGCTTAACTGTGTTTGCGGTGCCCTGCAGCCTGTGGGGAGCTGTTCTTTCAGCACCTCATTTAACTGAATGATGGTTGAACCCCTCATAAAAGCACTGTGCGCTCATCACAGCATAGTGCAGCGCGAATAAAGAATAATACACACACGTGCCACGTCCCAGTTGGTTAGGCAATAATTCTGCTGTGGCGCAGTGTATTACTATCTCATTAACCATCAATTTTATTTGGGAATAAGGGACCAATACGATTTGTGGGCAACAGTTAAATTCATAACCTATAGATAAAAATGCATTTACCCAAATGATTCTCCATCACCCAAACACCCCATGCCACACATCTGCAATATATGAATATCGCATCACTGTTAAAATGCATGACGTGACTTTCAGCACATACACAAGGTGTGTGTAATGCCACGGCTCCCCGTGTGATGTAGCCAATCTCTGAAAGTCTTTCACCTGCGAAGGCGCCAAAGGTAAAGATATGTGGCTCTTTGAAATAGTGGAGCTAGCACTTGCCACTGGAGGCAAGCGTCTAAGCCTCCTGCTCTTTTTTCTACAATTCAGAAATGCAGAAACCGCTTTATTTTTCTTACAGCTACTCTGCTGCATTGGCACTGATAAAGAAGGGCAGAGTTCATTCATCTAAGATGTTCTACATTCTGAACTCCTCCGGCTGTGCTAGAACCCGTCCCGCGTCATTAGGCATATAAGCAAGACTCCACTCACTCCTGTTCTCTCTCCTCGTCCTTTACATTTAATTCCCTGGTATTCTCGTTCAACATGGGCTTACGAAGCAATTCAGGCAATCAGTCACACTGGATTGTGGGACGTCGGTTAGCCCCCCTTGGGGGAGGGGGTCATATTCAATTTCTATATTATATGCTGTAGCGCAGGGTGTAATGTCATGGGCGAACACTGAGGAGCAGTGTCACATCCGTGATGTAATGGGAAGTGAGTGGCCTTATGAAGGCTAAGAGGAAAATTCATTCACAAGGTAAGACAAGGTCTTACATCACGGAGGCTTCAGGAATATGCACAGAGTTCAAAAGGATTAATGTTTTTACTACCAAAACATTTTGACTTTTTTAAGAATGGGCAGCTTGGATAAGACTTTTTTGGAGTCCAGTTTTACGCTTCATAGAGTGGGTTCCTCACATGGACTCAACCATATTTTTTAAAATTGATTTAGTATAGAATCTCTGATAAGCATCCAGGCCACTAGATGTCACTATAACGGCTTTCATACCATGAAAAAGAATAACTAGAAAATGACTTATTGCTCCTTTAAAACCTTGAGTGTGTATTATACATGCGGATCAATTTGTGGTATCTTGTCACTCTTCTGTCGATTTTCATGCATATTGTAACTGATAAAATGATTAAAACATTTAAGGTTTGCACATTTTCTCCTGATAATTCATTTCCATCATATTTACTTTTTGAGATAAAAAAGGCTTTAAATGATGATGCAATTTCATGCTAAACACTTTCTGCATACATTTTATAAAATAA
The DNA here is from genome assembly GCF_052324685.1 of Brachyhypopomus gauderio. Taxonomy (NCBI): domain Eukaryota; kingdom Metazoa; phylum Chordata; class Actinopteri; order Gymnotiformes; family Hypopomidae; genus Brachyhypopomus; species Brachyhypopomus gauderio. Next base: position 5,463,021 of record NC_135212.1, read on the forward strand.
AACAACTAATACTTTTGAGACATTCCCATTAAGCTCTTAATGTATTTCTCAAATTAAATTCCTTTTAATTCAATCAATTTAAGCTATT